>NW_026635719.1:0-1887 GCF_028554395.1 Pezoporus wallicus
CGGATGGGGCCGGGATGGGTCCAGATGGAGCCGTGTTGAGCCCCGATGGAGCTGGATTGGGTCTGGTTGGAGGCGGACCGGACCCGGATGGGGCCGAATGGGATCGGGATGGAGCTGAATTGGGTTGGGATAGGGATGAATCATATTGGGATGGAGACGAATGGGATTGGAATGGGACTGCACTGGGTCCAAATGGAGCTGAATGGGGTCAGGATAGGGATGAATGGGATTGGGATGGGACCGAATTGGATCTGAATGGAGACGAATGGGATTGGGATGTGGCTGAACTGGGTCCAAAAGGAGCGGAACTGGATCGGGATGGGACCGAATGGGATCGGGATGCAGCTGAATAGGATTGGGATGGGACTGAACTGGGTCGAAATGGAGGGGAACTGAATTGGGATGGAGCCGAACTGGGTCTGAATGGAGAGGAATGGGATTGGGATGGGACTGAACCAGATCAGGATGGAGCCAGACTGAATGGGATTGGGATCGGAATGGGACTGAACTGGGTCTGAATGGAGCCGAGTGGGATTGGGATGGGACCGAACTGGGTCATTCCGGAAGCTCCCGGGTTCGAGCCCCGGTGCCCCCGGAGCAGCGGCGAGAGCCGGGGGGGGAAGCCCCGGTGCCCCCCCCCCACGGAGCAGCGCCCCCAGCACCGAGCGGCGCCGCTCCCGTAGCAGCACCGGGGCCCGGTGCAACAGCGCCCCCAAGCGCCCTTTGTGGCCCCCAAGGTATGGGGCGGGGTCTGGGTCCCCCCTATGGAGCCGCCCAAGTTATGGGGCACCCCCTCTGTGCCCCCCTCAAAGTTATGGGGCACCCCTATAGTGCGGGGGGTGCCGAGGCCCCGCCCCACGTGACCCGAGGTGACCTGGAGGGCGAAGAGCCCGCGGGGGTGGGGCAGGAGGCGGTGCTGGGTGATGACCACGTGACGCGGGGGGGGAGGGGACTGCGGGGGGCGCGCAGGGGCCAGGATCGGGCCCGGGCCCCCCCCCCCCCCCCCCCCCCCCCCCCCCCCCCCCCCCCCCGCGCCCGCCCCAGTTTGGTCCCGTCCGGTTCCCGCCAATTTCGCCCATCATGGCGGAGCTGGAGCTCCCCTCCGATCCCGACCTGCGCAGGTTGGAGCCCGCGGGACCCCCCAGTGGGGGCTTTTGGGGTCCTGGGGGGGTTGGGGTGCTCCTGACCCCCTCTCTTTGTCTCCCCCCCACCTCCAGGCTGTGCACGGGGCCCTGTGCCCCCATCCGGGAGTACATCATGGGCCACGTGCGGCACCCGCGGTGAGGGGGGCACCCCAACATCTGGGGGGAGGAACTGCAACATCTGGAGGGACCCCAAACCTCGGATCGGTCCCTAAAATACATGGGGGGGGGGGGGGGGTGTTCCTATAGGAATGTGAAGAAGATCAAAGGGAACCTGCTGTGGTATCCGCTGCACCCCAAAGGGGGGGGGACACCCAAGCTCATTGGGGAGCCTCCAAAACCCCTCAGGACCCCCCCAAACCCCTTTGCCTGTTAGGACCCCCCCTTTTCTTCTCCCAGATCCATGCACAGGAGCCCAAATTCCTTTAGGACCCCACCAAATCCCATTGGGATCCCCAGGAACCCCCAGTTCCCCCTCCCATGATCCTCCCCGACCCCCCCAACCCCTCCCCTGCAGCCCTTTTGGGGTCCCCAAAATGGGATCTGGACCCCTTTGGGCCCCCCAAACTCCCCTCAACGTTTGGCTTTGGGGCCCCCCTTGCCACCAGGTTGATGCTGGAGGCCACGGGGCTCTCAGGGGCTCGGGGGGCCCAGATCCAGCAGGGCCCAGAGCTACGGGGCAGCCCCATGGACTCCCCAGAAACTGCCCTGGGGCCACGGAGGAGGCAGCTGCAGGAGGGGAAGC
>NW_026635720.1:0-1909 GCF_028554395.1 Pezoporus wallicus
AAATGACTGAAAACAGGAAAAAATGGGGCAAAACCCAGTAAGAAAAAGAAAAAAATGGCTTAGAACCTTTTGAAACTTGCCAAAGATACGATAGAAATGGCCAAAAATGGCTTTAAATGAGTTTCAAATGGGCACAAAGGGGATTGAAAAGGCAAAAATTGCTTAGAAATAGCCAAACACGGCTTGAAAGCATTGAGAAATGGACAAAAATGGTTTAGAAAAGGAAATGAAAAAAAGGCTTCAAACGACTTAGAGATGGGCAAAAAAGGGTTAGAAAAGGAAAAAACTTCTAAAAAATGGTTAGAAATTGACAAAAAAGGGTCACAAAAGAAAGCCTTACAAAGGGTTGGAATTTGACAAAAACGGCTTAGAAAAGGAATGAATGGCTTTAAAAGGGTTAGAAATTGAGAAAAATGGGTTAGAAAAGGAAAAAAAACTGCTTAAAAAGATAGAAATTGAGAAAATGGGTTAGAAAAGTTAAATAAAGCAAGCATTCAAACGACTTAGAAATGGGCAAAAATGGGTTGGAAAAGGGAAAATAACTCCTAAAAAATAGTTAGAAAAGGACAAAAATGGGTAGGAAAAGGAAAAAAATGTCTTCCAAAGGGCTGGAATTTGACAAAATGGGTTAGAAAAGGAAAAAAAACTGCTTAAAAAAGATAGAAATTGAGAAAACGACTTAGAAAAAGACAAAAATGGGTTAGAAAAGGAAAAAAATGTCTTCCAAAGGGCTGGAATTTGACAAAAAAGGGTTAGAAAAGGGGAAAATGGCTTAAAACGGGTTAGAAATGCACAAAAATGGGTTAGAAATGGCCAAAAATGACTGAAAACAGGAAAAAATGGGGCAAAACCCAGTAAGAAAAAGAGAAAAAATGGCTTAGAACCTTTTGAAACTTGCCAAAGATACGATAGAAATGGCCAAAAATGGCTTTAAATGAGTTTCAAATGGGCACAAAGGGGATTGAAAAGGCAAAAATTGCTTAGAAATAGCCAAACACGGCTTGAAAGCATTGAGAAATGGACAAAAATGATTCAGAAAAGGAAATGAAAAAAAGGCTTCAAACGACTTAGAGATGGGCAAAAAAGGGTTAGAAAAGGAAAAAACTTCTAAAAAATGGTTAGAAATTGACAAAAAAGGGTCACAAAAAAAAAAAAGCCTTACAAAGGGTTGGGATTTCACAAAAACGGCTTAGAAAAGGAATGAATGGCTTTAAAAGGGTTAGAAATTGAGAAAAATGGGTTAGAAAAGGAAAAAAAACTGCTTAAAAAGGATAGAAATTGAGAAAAATGGGTTAGAAAGGTTAAATAAAGCAAGCATTCAAACGACTTAGAAATGGGCAAAAATGGGTTGGAAAAGGGAAAAAAACTGCTAAAAAATAGTTAGAAAAGGACAGAAATGGGTTAGACAAGGACAAAAACGGCTTCCAAAGGGCTGGAATTTGACAAAAAATGAGTTAGAAAGAAGAAAATGGCTTAAAACGGGTTAGAAATTCACAAAAATGGGTTAGAAATGGCCAAAAATGACTGAAAACAGGAAAAAAATGGGGCAAAAACTAATAAGAAAAGGAAAAAACTGGCTTAAAACCCTTCGAAATTTGCCAAAGATACGATAGAAATGTCCAAAAATGGCTTTAAATTAGTTTCAAAGGGGATTGAAAAGGCAAAAATTTAGAAATAGCCAAACACTGCTTAAAAGCGTTGAGAAATGGACAAAAATGGTTCAGAAAAGGAAATCAAAAAAGGCTTCAAACGACTTAGAGATGGGCAAAAAGGGGTTACAAAAGGAAAAAACTTCTAAAAAATGGTTAGAAATTCACAAAAAAGGGTCACAAAAGAAAAAAAAGCATTACAAAGGGTTGGAATTTGACAAAAACGGCTTAGAAAAGGAATGAATGGCTTTAAAAGGGTT
>NW_026635721.1:0-1896 GCF_028554395.1 Pezoporus wallicus
TCTCTGGGGTCTTTATGGGCTCTATGGGTTTCTATGGGGTCTCTATGGGTCTCTATGTGTCTCTATGGGTCTCTATGTGGGTCTCTATGTGTCTCTATGTGTCTCTATGGGGTCCCTATGTGTCTCTATGGCTCTCTATGGGTCTCTATGGGTCTCTATGTGTCTCTATGGGTCTCTTTGTGTCTCTATGGGGCTGGCTCTGTGGCTCCCACGGTTCCAGCCCCGCCCCCTTGACCCCTGTTTGACCTCATCCCCCCCCCCCCCCCCCCGCAGCCCCGGGCGCGCCCCCGGAGAACGTGACCCTGGAGCGCGCGGGGGCGCGCGCGCGGGCTCGTTGGGCGCCCCCTAGCGGGCAGCTCAATGGCGCCCTCCGGGGCTTCCGCCTGCGCTATGGGGGAGACCGGGAGCCCCAGGTGAGACCCACGGCGACCCATGGGGACCCATAGGGACCCATAGTGACCCATAGGGACCCATAGGGACCCATAGGGACCCATAGGGACCCATGGGGACCCATGGGGACCCATAGGGACCCATAGTGACCCATAGGGACCCATAGCGACCCATAGGGACCCATGGGGACCCATGGGGACCCATAGTGACCCATAGCGACCCATAGGGACCCATGGGGACCCATAGCGACCCATAGCGACCCATAGCACCCTATAGCGACCCATGGGGACCCATAGCGACACATAGCTCCCCATAGGGACCCATAGCGCCCCATAGTGCCCCATAGGGACCCATAGCGACCCATGGGGACCCATACGACCCATAGGGACCCATAGCGACCCACAGCGACCCATGGGGACCCTTAGCGCCCCATAGTGCCCCATAGGGACCCATAGCAACCCATGGGGACCCATAGTGATCCATAGCGCCCCGTAAGGACCTATAGCGACTCATAGCGACCCATAGCCCCCCATGGGGACCCATAGCGCCCCATAGCGCCCCATAGCAGCCTATGGGGACCCATAGTGCCCCATAGCGCCCATGGGGACCCATAGCGCCCCATAGGGACCCATAGCGCCCCATAGCGCCCCATAGGGACCCATAGGGACCCATAGCGCCCCATAGGGACCCATAGGGACCCATAGCGCCCCATTGAGCCCCCATTGCCGCAGGTGGAGCTGGACGTGGGGCTGGCGCAGGAGCAGAGCCTGGAGCTGCAGCAGAACCTGTGGGTCCGCGTGGCCCCATACACGGCGGGGGGAGAGGGGCCCTGGAGCCCCCCAGTGCGGCTGGCGCCGAGTGAGGGCGGCCCCACACGTCCCATGTCCCACACCCCACCCCCCACACTCCATACCCCATATCCCGTGCCCCATAGCCCATATCCCGTACCCCATATCCCATATCCCATATCCCATATCCCACACCCCATATCCCATACCCCATATCCCATATCCCATATCCCATATCCCATATCCCATACCCCATATCCCATATCCCATATCCCATATCCCATATCCCACACCCCATATCCCACACCCCATATCCCATATCCCATATCCCATCCCATCCCACCCCATACCCCATACCCCATATCCCATATCCCATACTCCATACCGCATACCCCATACCCCATATCCCATACACCATATCCCATATCCCATACCCCATACCCCATATCCCATACCCCATATCCCATACCCCACACCCCATACCCCATATCCCACACCCCATATCCCATACCCATATCCCATATCCCATACCCCATCTCCCACACCCCATACCCAACATCCCATACCCCTTACACCATTCACCATATCCCATATCCCATACCCCATATCCCGTACCTCATACCCCACACCCCACACCCCACATATCCCATACCCCATATCCCATATCCCATACCCCACATATCCCATACCCCATATACCCCATATGCCATACCCCCAT
>NW_026635722.1:0-1943 GCF_028554395.1 Pezoporus wallicus
GGGGGAGGGGAATTTCTGTGGAAAATTTATTTTTGGCATAAAAAAAAATTTAAAAAAATGGAGAAAGTGGGGTGGGGTTTTGGGGGGAGGGAGGGGGGGGGAGGGGCGTGGCCTCTGGGGAGCCATGGGGATCTATGGGGAGCCATAGGGATCGAGAGAGATCAATAGGGACCTATAGGGATCCATAGGGACCCATAGGGATCCAGTGAGATCAATAGGGATCCATAGGGACCTATAGGGATCCATAGGGCCCTATAGGGATCCAGAGAGATCAATAGGGATCCATAGGGACCGATAGGAATCCATAGTGACCTATAGGGATCCAGAGAGATCAATAGGGATCCATAGGAATCCATAGGGACCTATAGGGATCCAGAGAGATCAATAGGTATCCATAGGGACCGATAGGAATCCATAGTGACCTATAGGGATCCAGAGAGATCAATAGGGTTCCATAGGGATATATAGGGATCCAGAGGGATCTATAGGGATTCATAGGGACTTATAGGGATCCATAGGGATCCAGAGATATCAATAGGGATCCATAGGGACCCATAGGGATCCAGTGAGATCAATAGGGATCCATAGGGAGCTATAGGGATCTATAATGACCCATAGGGATCCAGAGAGATCAATAGGGATCCATAGTGACCCACAGGGATCCATGGGGACCTATAGGGATCCAGAGAGATCAATAGGGATCCATAGGGCCCTATAGGGATCCAGAGAGATCAATAGGGATCCATAGGGACCGATAGGAATCCATAGTGACCTATAGGGATCCAGAGAGATCAATAGGGTTCCATAGGGATATATAGGGATCCAGAGGGATCTATAGGGATCCATAGGGACTTATAGGGATCCATAGGGATCCAGAGATATCAATAGGGATCCATAGGGACCCATAGGGATCCAGAGAGATCAATAGGGATCCATAGTGACCCACAGGGATCCATGGGGACCTATAGGGATCCAGAGAGATCAATAGGGATCCATAGTGACCCACAGGGATCCATAGGGACCTATAGGGATCCAGAGAGATCAATAGGGATCCATAAGGACCTATAGGGATCCATAAGGACCCATAGGGATCCAGAGAGATCAATAGGGATCCATAGTGACCCATAGGGATCCAGAGAGATCAATAGGGTTCCAGATTGACCTATAGGGATCCATGAGATCAATAGGGACCCATAGGGATCCAGTGAGATCAATAGGGACCTATAGGGATCCAGAGAGATCTATAGGGATCCACTGGGATCCATAGGGACCCATAGGGATACCCCATAGCGACCTATAGTAACCCATAGCACGCCGTAGCCACCCATAGTGACCCATAGCTCCCCATTGTGACCCATAGTGATCCATAGTAACCCATAGAGACCCATACCTCTCCATTGTGACTCCATAGGGGCCAATAGAGACCTATAGCACCCCATGGCCACCCATAGTGACCCATAGCACCCCATTGTGACCCATAGTGATCCATAGTAACCCATAGTGACCCATAGCACCCCATAGTGACCCATAGCACCCCACTGTGACCCACAGTGATCCATAGTAAGCCATAGTGACTCATAGCTCCCCATAGTGACCCATAGCACCCCATTGTGACCCATAGTGATCCATAGTAACCCATAGTGATCCATAGTAACCCATAGTAACCCATAGCTCCCCATAGTGACCCACAGCACCCCATTGTGATTCATAGTGATCCATAGTAACCCATAGTGACGCATAGCACCCCATAGTGACCCATAGTGATCCATAGTAACCCACAGTGACCCATAGCACCTCATAGAGACCCACAGTGACCCATAGCACCCCACAGCACCCCTGTCTCCTGTGAGAACACCTTTAATGACAACACAAGGGGGGAGGGGCGGGCACATCCTTTGCTCCATTACAGCTTCTGGCGGGAAACCTGGGGGGGGGGGGGGGGG
>NW_026635723.1:0-1890 GCF_028554395.1 Pezoporus wallicus
TTCCCTCCTAGCTCTTCGGATCTGGGAGCAGAAGCCAGACGTTCGTGCACTAATCGCTCTGCCCCTGGGCAGACGAGAACAAGCTTCGGAGAGGTTGCACTCAAATGGACTTTTAAGTATGAAACCGAGGAGCGACAGCAATGACGGTGACACCGTTGCAAAGCTGACTGTGTGCTGAAGATGCCCAGCACATGCTTTCCCTCCGGGCTCTTCGGCTCTGAGAGCAGAGGCCAGACGTTCATGCTCTACTGACTGTGCTGCTGGGCAGCCAAGAGCAACGAGCAGAGAAGTTGGATTCAAATGAACTTCTCGGTATGAAAGTGAGGAGCGACAGCAATGATGGACGCACTGGGTCAAAGCTGACTGTGTGCAGAAGATTCAGAGCACCAGCTTTCCCTCCTGGCTCTTCGATTGTGGGAGCAGACGGCAACTGTTCGTGCTCTACTCACTGTGAAGCTGGGCAGCCGAGAGCAAGCTCCGAAGAGGGTGCATTCAAATGGACCTTTAGGTATGAAAGCGAGGAGCGACAGCAATGATGGTGACACCGTTGCAAAGCTGACTGTGTGCTGAAGATGCCCAGCACATGCTTTCCCTCCTGGCTCTTCGACTGTGGGTGCAGACGGCAACTGTTCGTGCTCTACTCACTGTGCTGCTGGGCAGCCGAGAGCAAGCTCCGAAGAGGGTGCATTCAAATGGACCTTTAGGTATGAAAGAGAGGAGAGACAGCAATGATGGTGACACCGTTGCAAAGCTGACTGTGTGCTGAAGATGCCCAGCACATGCTTTCCCTCCTGGCTCTTCGGCTCTGAGAGCAGAAGCCAGACGTTCGTGCTCTACTGACTGTGCTGCTGGGCAGCCAAGAGCAACGAGCAGAGAAGTTGGATTCAAATGAACTTCTCGGTATGAAAGTGAGGAGCGACAGCAATGATGGAGGCACTGTTGCAAAGCTGACTGTGTGCAGAAGATTCAGAGCACCAGCTTTCCCTCCTGGCTCTTCGATTGTGGGAGCAGACGGCAACTGTTCGTGCTCTACTCACTGTGCAGCTGGGCAGCCGAGAGCAAGCTCCGAAAAGGGTGCATTCAAATGGACCTTTAGGTATGACACCGAGGAGTGACAGCAATGATGGTGACACCGTTGCAAAGCTGACTGTGTGCTGAAGATGCCCAGCACATGCTTTCCCTCCTGGCTCTTCGGATCTGGGAGCAGAGGCCAGACGTTCGTGCACTAATCGCTGTGCCCCTGGGCAGCTCAGAGCAAGCTCCGGAGAGGTTGCATTCAAATGGACTTTTAGGTATGAAAGCGAGGAGCGACAGCAATGATGGTGACACCGTTGCAAAGCTGACTGTGTGCTGAAGATGCGCAGCACATGCTTTCCCTCCTGGCTCTTCGACTGTGGGAGCAGACGACAACCGTTCGTGCTCTACTCACTGTGCTGCTGGGCAGCCGAGAGCAAGCTCCGAAGAGGGTGCATTCAAATGGACCTTTAGGTATGAAAGCGAGGAGCGACAGCAATGATGGTGACACCGTTGCAAAGCTGACTGTGTGCTGAAGATGCCCAGCACATGCTTTCCCTCCTGGCTCTTCGGCTCTGGGAGCAGAGGCCAGACGTTCGTGCTCTACTGACTGTGCTGCTGGGCAGCCAAGAGCAACGAGCGGAGAAGGTGGATTCAAGTGAACTACTAGGCATGAAAGTGAGGAGCGACAGCAATGATGGACTCACTGCGTCAATGCTGACTGTGAAGAGGGTGCATTCAAATGGACCTTTCGGTATGACACCGAGGAGCGACAGCAATGATGGTGACACCGTTGCAAAGCTGACTGTGTGCTGAAGATGCCCAGCACCAGCTTTCCCTCCTGGCTCTTCGGCTCTGGGAGCAGACGGCAACAGT
>NW_026635724.1:0-1942 GCF_028554395.1 Pezoporus wallicus
AGGGCAAAAATTGTTTAGAAACAGAAATCAATTGGTAAGAACAGGACAAAAATGGTTTGGAAATGGCCAAAATGGCTTAAGAAGAGTTAGAATTGGGCAAAAAAGGGTTAGAAATAGCTCAAGCCAGTTTAGAAAGAGCTAGGAAAAGGTTAAACCAGGCTGGAAATGGCAAGAAACAGTTCAGACTTAGTCAACAATGTATAAAATTACTAAGAAATAGGCAAAAATAAGATGAGAATGACCAGCAATTGTTTAGAAATAGCCAAAAAAGATTTAGAATGGGTTAGAAAGGGCCCAAAATGGTTTAAACCAAGTCAGGAAAGGGCAAAAACAGGTTAGAAATTGAAAGAAATTGGTAAGAACTGGACAGAAAGGGTTTGGGAATGGCCAAAATGACTTAAAAAGAGTCAGCATTGCGCAAAAAAAGGGTTAGATATAGCTCAAGCCAGTTTAGAAATAGCTAAGAAAAGCTTAAACCAGGCTAGAAACTTCCATAAATAGTCCACATTTAGACAAAAATGGAATAAAACCTGCAAGAAATGGGCAAAAATAAGGTAAGAACGATTAGCAATTGTTTAGAAATAGCCAAAAAAGATTTAAAATGGGTTAGAAAAAGCCAAAAATGGTTTAAACCAAGTCAGGAAAGGGCAAAACCAGGTTAGAAATAGAAAGAAATACATAAGAACTGGATGAAAGGGTTTGGGAATGGCCAAAATGGCTTAAAAGGAGTCAGTATTGCGCAGAAAAAATGGTTAGAAATAGCTCAAGCCAGTTTAGAAATAGGTAAAAAAGCTTAAACCAGGCTAGAAACTTCCATAAATAGTTCAGATTTAGCCAAAAATGGAATAAAGCCTGCAAGAAATGAGCAAAAATAAGATAAGAATGACCAGCAATTGCTTAGAAATAGGCAAAAAAAAATTTAAAAAAGGTTATAAAAAAGCAAAAAATGGTTTAAACCAAGTCAGGAAAGGGCAGAAACAGGTTAGAAATAGAAAGAAATTGGTAAGAAATGTTGAGAAATGGTTTGGAAATGGCCAAAATGGCTTAAAAAGAGTCAGTATTGCACAAAAAAGTGTTAGAAATAGCTCAAGCCAGTTTAGAAATAGCTAAGAAAACCTTAAACCAGGCGAGAAACTTCCATAAATAGTTCAGAAATTGCCATAAAATGGCTCAAAAATGGCAAGAAATGGGCAAAAATAAGATAAGGTAAGAATGACCAGCAATTGTTTAGAAATAGCCAAAAAAAACTTAAAAGGGTCAGAAAGCGGCAAAAACGTTTTAAACCAGGTTAGAAAAGGGCAAAAATGGTTTAGAAACAGAAAGAAATTGGTAAGAACAGGACAAAAATGGTTTGGAAATGGCCAAAATGACTTAAGAAGAGTTAGAATTGGGCAAAAAAAAGGTTAGATATAGCTCAAGCCAGTTTAGAAATAGCTAAGAAAAGGTTAAACCAGGCTAGAAACTTCCATAAATAGTCCACATTTAGACAAAAATGGAATAAAACCTGCAAGAAATGGGCAAAAATAAGGTAAGAACGATTAGCAATTGTTTAGAAATAGCCAAAAAAGATTTAAAATGGGTTAGAAAAAGCCAAAAAATGGTTTAAACCAAGTCCGGAAAGGGCAAAACCAGGTTAGAAATAAAAAGAAAATCGTAAGAACTAGATGAAAGGGTTTGGGAATGGCCAAAATGGCTTACAAGGTGTCAGTATTGCGCAAAAAAAAAAGGGTTAGAAATAGCTCAAGCCAGTTTAGAAATAGGTAAGAAAAGCTTAAACCAGGCTAGAAACTTCCATAAATAGTTCAGAAATTGCCAAAAATGGAATAAAACCTGCAAGAAATGAGCAAAAATAAGAGAAGAATGACCAGCAATTGCTTAGAAAACAGGTTAGAAATAGAAATTAATTGGTAAGAAATGTTGACAAATGGTTTGGAAATGGCCA
>NW_026635725.1:0-1914 GCF_028554395.1 Pezoporus wallicus
CCCTTTCCCCCCTCCCCTTTCCCCCTCCCCTTTCCCCCTCCCCTTTCCCCCCTCCCCCTTTCCCCCCCCTTTCCCCCCTCCCCTTTCCCCCCTCCCCTTTCCCCCCTCCCCTTTCCCCTTCTTCCTTCTCCTTCTCTTTCCTCCATTTCTTTCCTTTTCCTGCTTCCTCTTTCCTCCTCCCTTCCCCTTTCTCCCCCCTTTTCCTCCCTCCTTTTCCCTTTCCCCTTCCCCTCTTTCCCCTTCTCACCCCTTCCCCCCCCTTTTCCCCTTCCCCCTTTCCTCCCCCCTTCCCTTTCCCCCCTTCCCCTTCCTCCCCCCCCTCACCTTCCTCTCCCCCCCCAGCAAATCAGCCAGCACCAGGAGCAGTTCATCCAGATGCTGAACGAGCCCCTGGGCGAGCTGGGGGAGGTCGAGGGGGAGATGGGCGCCATCGGGGACGAGGCCCCACAGATGAGCTACATCCAGGTGACGCCGCAGGAGAAAGAAGCCATAGAAAGGGTAAGGCCTCGGGGGGGGGGGTGTGGGGCAGCCCCATGGCTTCAGGAGGCTCCAGGGTTAACGGGAGATGTGGGGCAGCCCCATGGTGTCAGGAGGCTCCAGGGTTAACCCAGGAGGTGTGGGGCAGCCCCATGGCATCAGTAAGCTCCGAGGTTAACAGAGGGGTATGGGGCAGCCCCATGGCGTCAGGAGGCTCCAGGGTTAACCCAGGAGGTGTGGGGCAGCCCCATGGCATCAGTAAACTCCGAGGTTAACAGAGGGGTACGGGGCAGCCCCATGGCGTCAGGAGGCTCCAGGGTTAACCCAGGAGGTGTGGGGCAGCCCCATGGCATCAGTAGGCTCCAGGCTTCACAGGGGAGATGTGGGGCAGCCCCATGGCCTCAGTAGGCTCCGAGGTTGACAGAGGGGTGTGGGGCAGCCCCATAGCATCAGTAGGCTCCAGGCTTCACAGGGGAGGTGTGGGGCAGCCCCACGGTTAACGCCTGTCTCAGCTCAAGGCCCTGGGCTTCCCCGAGGGCCTCGTCATCCAGGCCTATTTCGCCTGCGAGAAGAACGAGAACCTCGCCGCCAACTTCCTGCTCAGCCAGAACTTCGACGACGACTGAGAGGGGGGAAACCCCGACCCCCTTCCCCCTCCCCCCTCCCCCTCTTCAATGGGGGAGGGGGGAGATTTCCTTCCCCTCCCCCTCTCCTCCCCATTCACCCCCAGTCCCATCAATGGGGAGGAGCAGGGAATGGTGACCCCCCCCCCCGCCCCATCCCCCCTCCATTCACACTCGGGGGTGGTTGGGGTGGAAACGAGGGGGTTGGGGAACCAAAAATGGGGAGGGGGGGGGGGGGGAGGAAGGACTCTGGAATTGGGGGATAAACCCAAGGATTTGGGGGAGAACCTTTGGATTTGGGGTGATTTGGTGGGGGGGAGGGGGCAATAAAAAGAGATTAAATGCAGAGTTTTAAACCCATTTTTGGGGATGGGGGTCAGGAGGAGCCTCCAGCGACGCCAGCAGGGGGCGGCCTCGCCGCCGCCGCCTCCTCGGCCGCCGCCAGGGCGCTCTTCATGGCCTCTTGGCGCTCCCGTCGCTGGCGCCGCTTCTCCTCCCGCCGCTGCCGCCGCTCCAGGTCCTCCAAGAGCGCCTGGCTCCGGGCGCTTGGGCGCTGGGTTCCTCCCGTCTCCGGTCCTCCGGCCGCTAGGAGGCGCTGTCGTCGCTCGGCCGCTTCCCGCGCTTTGGCGCGCTCCCGCTCCCGCTGTTCCCGCCACGCGCGCACCCGCGACGGCATCGCCGCCAGCGCCGCCGCCACCTGCGCCTGCCTGCGGGGGGGGGGGGGGGGGAGAGAGCGGGGCGAGGGCGCCCCCTGCTGCACAGGGGGACTCGAGGCACAAAGTGCGGCCGGGCGCTCCCTGGTCAGCCCAGTGCA
>NW_026635726.1:0-1950 GCF_028554395.1 Pezoporus wallicus
CATCCCAGCCGCATCCTGACCGCATCCCAGCTGCATCCCAACTGTATCCTGACCGCATCCCGACCGCATCCCGGCCGCATCCCAACCGCATCCCAGCCGCATCCCGACCGCATCCCGACTGCATCCCAACCGCATCCCGACCGCATCCCGACTGCATCCCAGCCGCATCCCGACCGCATCCCGACCGCATCCCGGCCACATCCCAGCCGCATTCCGACCGCATCCCTGCTGCATCCCGACTGCATCCCGACTGCATCCCAGCTGCATCCCAACTGCATCCTGACCGCATCCCGACCGCATCCCGACTGCATCCTGACCACATCCCGACCGCATCCCGACCGCATCCCAGCCGCATCCCAGCCGCATCCCGACCGCATCCCAACTGCATCCCGACCGCATCCCGACCGCATCCCGACCGCATCCCGGCCGCATCCCGACCGCATCCCGGCCGCATCCCGACCACATCCCAGCCGCATCCCGACCGCATCCCAACCGCATCCCAGCCGCATCCCGACCGCATCCCGTCCGCATCCCTGCCTCATCCCAGCCGCATCCCGACCGCATCCCGCATCCCGACCGCATCCCGACTGCATCCCAGCCGCATCCCGACCGCATCCCGACCGCATCCCAGCCGCATCCCATCCTGCATCCCGACCGCATCCCGACCGCATCCCAGCCGCATCCCAGCCGCATCCCGACCGCATCCCAACCGCATCCCGACCGCATCCCAGCCGCATCCTGACCGCATCCCAGCTGCATCCCGACCGCATCCCGACCGCATCCCGGCCACATCCCGACCGCATCCCAGCCTCATCCCAGCCGCATCCCGACCGCATCCCAGCTGCATCCCGACCGCATCCCGGCCGCATCCCAGCCGCATCCCAACCGCATCCCAGCATCCAGGCGGATCCCATCCAGGTAGGATTATTCCTGCTTCCCAGCCTTAAGGCCAATTCCCAGAGCATTCCAGCCTCTGCATCCCAAAGGAGAACGGGATATGGGGGGGGGCGGGGGGGGGGGAATGCCTTCCCACCGGGATACGGAACAGGGACTCGGGATGCTCGCAGGGAAAAGCTGGAATTCCGCCTTTGGAATTAGGCGTTATCCAGCTTTTCCCGGCCTGCATTCCACACCACATCCCTACGAGTCATAGGAACGGGAAGGGGCTGTTCCTCCACCGGGAATCATGGAACGCTGCTCGTTTCCCTTCTTCCCACCTCCGCCATTCCCCCTTTCAGGATCATCCTGATCCCAGAATTCCATGGGTTCCTGGCTTGGGATCAAACGCTCCCTATGGCCGGAGACAGCAGCATCTGGGATGGGATGGGGAAAGCTCCTTTGCTTTGGGAATGAGGAATTCCAGCCGGGAATAAAGGGCATTGGGATGCTGGCAGGGATCCCAAACAAGGGACAATAGGAGACTTGGAATGTCGGGGTCCATGAAAGCGGAGGGAGAGGGGACATGGAGTGGGAATGGTGGACGGGGGGATGAGTAGGGATCCCATATCCCCTCCCTGCTTGCATCCCATCCTGCATCCCTGCTCAGCATCCCATGGAGCATCCCATAGAGCATCCCATAGGGCATCCCATAGAGCATCCCATAGAGCATCCCATAGGGCATCCCATAGAGCATCCCATAGAGCATCCCATAGAGCATCCCATAGTTCATCCCATAGAGCATCCCATAGAGCATCCCATAGAGCATCCCATAGAGCATCCCATAGGGCATCCCATAGAGCATCCCATAGGGCATCCCATAGGGCATCCCATAGAGCATCCCATAGGGCATCCATAGAGCATATAGAGCATCCCATAGGGCATCCCATCCCATAGGGCATCCCATAGGCATCCCAGCATCCCATAGAGCATCCCATAGGGCATCCCATAGAGCATCCCATAGAGCATCCCATAGGGCATCCCATAGGGCATCCCATAGGGCATCCCATAGAG
>NW_026635727.1:0-1908 GCF_028554395.1 Pezoporus wallicus
CTTCCCATCCCCATCCCATCCCCATCCCACCCCATCCCCACCCCATCCCCATCCCACCCCATCCCATCCCCATCCCATCCCCATCCCACCCCATCCCCATCCCATCCCCACCCCATCCCATCCCCACCCCATCCCCTTCCCATCCCCATCCCCTTCCCATCCCCATCCCATCCCCACCCCTCCCCATCCCCACCCCATCCCCATCCCACCCCATCCCCATCCCCATCCCACCCCATCCCATCCCATCGCCACCCCATCCCCTTCCCATCCCATCCCGATCCCCATCCCCATCCCATCCCCATCCTATCCCATCCCCACCCCATCCCCACCCCATCCCCTTCCCATCCCCACCCCATCCCCACCCCATCCCATCCCTATCCCCATCCCACCCCATCCCCACCCCATCCCCATCCCACCCCATCCCACCCCATATCCCCACCTCCCCCCCCCCATATCCCCACCCCCACTCGCGATCACGCTCCGCACTCCGGCCGCCTCCAGCGCCCTTCTCAACGCTGCCCCCCTGGCCGCGGGGTTGATGCACGCCATGGGGCAGCCCAGCTTGGCCAGCGCCAGCCACGTCCCCGCGTACCGGGGCCCATTGAGCAATAGCGCCCCCACCGCCTCCCGGGGCCTGGCCCGCAGCCGCCCGCCCAGCACCCTCGCTGCTCGGTTGCTCCACTCGTCCACGGCCCCATAGGAGAGCTCCAGGTCCTCGAAGCGCAGCAGGATGCGGTGCGGCTCCCGCCGCGCCCGCCGCTCGAAGCGCTCCAGGAGGGTATCGGGGCGCTGTCGCGACAGACGACGCCGACACAGCCGGACCGTCCAGGCCATGGAGAGGAAGGCTTGGAGGTCGCTCCAGAAGAAAGGGACCAGGAGGGAAGGGGCGGCGAGGAGGAGGAGGAGGAAGGCGATGAAGAGCCCCAGCATCATCGGTGGGGCAGGCGGCGGCGGCGATGGGGCAGTGGGGGGGGGGGGGGGATCAAGGGTCAGCCCCGGCGGACCTTGCACTGGGAGGGATCCATGGGGAGGAGGGAACGGACGGCTCCAATGGGGCCAAAGGGGTAAAGGGGGAGCGCGGGGACCCGAAACGGAAGCAACTGAACCCAAATACCCCCATGGGACCACAAATACCCCCATGGGACCCCCAAATATCCCCATGGGACCCCCAAAACCCCCATGGGACCCCCAAATATCCCCATGGGACCCCCAATACCCCCATGGGACCCACAATACCCCCATGGGACCCCCAAATATCCCCATGGGACCCCACATACCCCCATGGGACCCCCAATACCCCCATGGGACCCCAAATATCCCCATGGGACCCCCAAATACCCCCATGGGACCCCCAATACCCCCATGGGACCCCAAATATCCCCATGGGACCCCCAAATATCCCCATAGGACCCCACATACCCTCATGGGACCCCCAATACCCCCATGGGACACCAAATATGATGGGGTCTATGGGGCGGGAGGTGTCAATGATGGGGTCTATGGGGCGGGAGGTGTCAATGATGGGGTCTATGGGGCAGGAGGTGTCAATGATGGGGTCTATGGGGCGGAAGGTGTCAATGATGGGTCTATGGGGCAGGAGGTGTCAGTGATGGGGTCTATGGGGTGGGAGGTGTCAATGATGGGGTCTATGGGGCAGGAGGTGTCAGTGATGGGTCTATGGGGCAGGAGGTGTCAATGACTGGGTCTATGGGGCGGGAGGTGTCAATGATGGGGTCTATGGGGCAGGAGGTGTCAATGATGGGGTCTAGGAAGGTGTCAATGATGGGTCTATGGGGCAGGAGGTGTCAGTGATGGGGTCTATGGGGTGGGAGGTGTCAATGATGGGGTCTATGGGGCGGGAGGTGTCAGTGATGGGGTCTATGGGGTGGGAGGTGTCAATGATGGGGT
>NW_026635728.1:0-1930 GCF_028554395.1 Pezoporus wallicus
TTATCCCCATTCCCCCCTTACCCCCCTTACCCCCATTCCCCCCTTACCCCCATTACCCCCATTACCCCTTACCCCTTCCCCGTTGTTGCAGGTGGGCTCCACGGAGGTGCCGCTCTGCGCCGAGGGGCTCTTCCCGGCCGTGGGGATGCATTCCCTGGGGAGGAGGTGCGGCTGCACCTGCGGGCAGCGCTGCGCCCCGAGCCCGACGACTGCATGTTGGTGGACAGTGGGGAGGAGGAGTGGGGCCGCCTGCACGACGTGCGAGCCTGCGGCACGGTCAGAGACGGGGGGGGCGTCCGGTGGGGAGGGGGGCAACCGGTGGGGATGGGAGCATCCAATGGGGATGGGAGCATCCAGTGGGGATGGGAGCGTCCGGTGGGGATGGGAGCATCCAGTGGGGATGGGAGCATCCGATGGGGATTGGGAGCACCCGATGGGGATGGGAGCATCCAGTGGGGATGGGAGCACCCGATGGGGATGGGAGCATCCAGTGGGGATGGGAGCATCCGATGGGGATGGGAGCATCCAATGGGGATGGAGCCATCCAATGGGGATGGGACATCCAATGGGGATGGGACCATCCAATGGGGATGGAGACACCCCCATAATGGGAATGGAAGCATCCAATGGGGATGGGAGCCCCCATAATGGGATGGAACCATCCAATGGGGATGGACACCCCAATGGAAATGGAACCATCCAATGGTGATGGAGCCACCTGATGGGGATGGGAGCATAATGGGAATGGAAGCATCCAATGGGGATGGAGCATCCCCCAATGGGAATGGAACCATCCAATGGGGATGGAGCCATCCAATGGGTATGGAGCCACCCCCATAATGGGAATGGAACCATCCAATGGGGATGGAGCCACCCCCATGGGAGCATCCGGTGGGAATGGGAGCATCCGATGGGGATGGGAGCATCCGATGGGGATGGGAGCATCCAGTGGGAATGGGAGCATCCAGTGGGGATGGAGCCACCCCCATGGGGATGGGAGCATCCAGTGGGGATGGGAGCATCCAATGGGGATGGAGCCCCCCGATGGGGATGGGAGCGTCCGGTGGGGATGGGAGCGTCCGGTGGGGATGGGAGCATCCAATGGGGATGGGAGCCATCCAATGGGGATGGAGCCACCCCATAATGGAAATGGAACCATCCAATGGGGATGGAGCCACCCAATGGGGATGCAGCCACCCCCATAATGGAAATGGAACCATCCAATGGGGATGGAGCCATCCAATGGGTATGGAGCCACCCCCATAATGGGAATGGAACCATCCAATGGGGATGGAGCCATCCAATGGGGATGGAGACACCCCCATAATGGAAATGGAACCATCCAATGGGGATGCAGCCACCCCCATAATGGGAATGGAACCATCCAATGGGGATGGAGCCACCCCCATAATGGGAATGGAACCATCCAATGGGGATGCAGCCACCCCCATAATGGGAATGGAACCATCCAATGGGGATGGAGCCACCCCCATAATGGAAATGGAACCATCCAATGGGGATGGAGCCATCCAATGGGGATGGAGCCACCCCCATAATGGGAATGGAACCATCCAATGGGGATGGAGCCACCCCCATAATGGGAATGGAACCATCCAATGGGGATGGAGCCACCCCCATAATGGAAATGGAACCATCCAATGGGGATGCAGCCACCCCCATAATGGAAATGGAACCATCCAATGGGGATGGAATGGGGATGGGAGCACCCGATGGGGATGGGAGCATCCAGTGGGGATGGGAGCATTCAGTGGGGATGGGAGCACCCGATGGGGATGGGAGCATCCAGTGGGGATGGGAGCACCCGATGGGGATGGGAGCATCCGATGGGGATGGGAGCATCCAGTGGGGATGGGAGCACCCGATGGGGATGGGAGCACCCGATGGGGATGGGGGCATCTGATGAGGATGG
>NW_026635729.1:0-1900 GCF_028554395.1 Pezoporus wallicus
ATGTGATGTTAAGATGTTTGAAAGTTGTGAGGTAGTAGAATGTTTTAGTGTCTATTTAATCACACTTCGAAGGACTTCCACCTGAATGTCCATATGTTAGATGAATGAGTGTTTGGGTGACTATGAAGGGACATTGCCTTCTTGATTCTTCTGCTGGTCACTTTCGTTTACAGTTGGGAAGTTTAAAAAAATTATAACAAAGCTCCCCAAATTTTATTTCTGTAATGTGTGGTAGGAGATCAGAATTTTTAACTGCGGCGAGATTGTTATTAAGAATGTATGCATGTAGAAGTTGTTTCATTACTTTCTGAAGAAATGTTTTGAACAACATTATACCTGGACAGTGAGGGATACATTTGTCCCTTGGGAGCGAAAGGCCGGTGCCACTGATGACAGTGCTCTGTCTGCAATGCTGGAGGAAGGGTTTGGCATCAGGAGGGATTTCATTCTGTGCAGTATCACAAGGGTCAGGAAGGAGTGCTAGCAAACCCAAATGGTACAGACCAGGTCATGGAAAAATGATTCTAGAACATAGTAAAAACAGTATCTTTCCTACAACTTCCCTCTCTTATGTCACAGTCATTATGAATTACATGGATTCAATCCAAAATTGACCACTGTCTGTTTCCAGTTTCACAGTGGTAACCAGGAAGAAAGCCTGCGTTTTGGTATTTGCATGGGACAGTTCTCTGCATCCACTGGTGGTTTCTTGCAAGTGAGTGCTGATTAGAAAAAAGCTACAATGTATTTCAGAATAATTGAGATAGCAGTCATTTCTTGCCTGCAAAATGCCCTAAAAACTAATATTTTCCTTTCATGAAAGTGAGAAATAGTTTCTGCTACTAATTCCTGTCCACCAGAAAGACAGAGACACTAGGATCTTCATTCATTAGCAAGGAGCCAAAACTCCAGAAAAGCTGTTTTGATCATGACAAGGCAGACCTTCTGCCAGTATACATTTGGGCCATTTGGGCCTGTTCACTCCGTGTTAAAAAAGAATCTAGTACTTTGATCATGAGTTCAAAATATAAAACTGCTTTAATTTTACTTAATTTGTATTTTCTTCTGGGACATTTTGAATTAGTTTTGTCAGTGTATAAAATGAAGTGCTTCTAGATATGTATTTTTTACCTTCAATATATATATTTTTCTCATGTAGAGGTAAATACTATTCCTCTTGCATGCATGTCTTTCTGGAAAATGTTTAGGAGAAGAGGGAAAAAATAACTGAAGATGCAGATGCCTTTTTGGATGTTGATCTTCCCAGAGCAGCAGTAATGACCAGCGATGTTGTGAAAGCAAGCAGCTCACTTTATCTCAGAGCTTTTCTGTATTTTTAAATACACGGAGTTGAAAAGTAATTGGAAAATGTTTATTTTTATCTCTGGAATTGTTTTTCCCTCATTTTCTGCTTGCTGACAGACGCTTTGTATTTCGTTACTGCACATCTTCAGTCACCACGTTGATCTTTATATTAAGCAGGCACTTAATGCAAACTTTACCAACATTTGACATGTTTTTTCCTTGCTTGTTTCAGCTAGACTACTAGATGAAGAGCTTCTTGCTGACTTTTTTTTTTTGTGTGATTTGCTCTTCAAATTCTTACACTAACGTATAACAAAGTATTAATGAAAGATGACGTTAAATATAAGCACACCTCACTTTCTACAGGTTTGTTGATGTATTTCTCTCCAGTTTTCAGTATTTGCTACTTTTTTTAAAGAAACCCCAAAACCCAACCCAAACTGTGTTTTCTTTACATGATTTCAAGTTTTTGCCTCCAGTTTAGACATCCCCATTTAAGTTGTTTGAATCAGTAATTAGCATTGATTAGCGTTGACTAAAAGTTAGCAAAAAGAATTGACTACAAAAGATTATTTATTTTTCTCTTCTATTTTCC
>NW_026635730.1:0-1898 GCF_028554395.1 Pezoporus wallicus
ATCCTGCCTATCTGCTCTGCTCTCATGAGACCTCACTTGGAGTACTGTGCACGGTTCTGGTGTCCTCAGCATTAAAAGGACATGGAAGTGTTGGAACAAGTCCAGAGGAGGGCCATGAGGATGATCAGGGGACTGGAGCACCTCCCGTATGAAGATAGACTGAGAAAGCTGGGGCCTATAAGGATGCTGGGGAGGGACACTTTTTTAGGGACTGCAGTGATAGGGCATGGGGTAATGGGTTAAAACTTAAACAGGGGTAGTTGAGATTGGATATAAAGAAGAAGTTCTTTACTGTAAGGGTGGTGAGGCCCTGGAATGGGTTGCCTACGGAAGTTGTGAATGCTCCATGCCTGGCGGTCTTCAAGGACAGGTTGGACAGAGCCTTGTCTGACATAGTTTAGTGTGTGGTGTTCCTAAACTTACAGTGTACACTGATGTCATCATATGAGGAACACTATGTTTAAATGTTGCTTTTTCCTGTTATTTTGGAACTCCTAGAAAGCATCCACCAGAATTTAGGTACAGGTTAACTTTTAAAGATTCTCTGTAGAAAGCCAGAAAAATCCTCCTTAAGAACAGAAATCCCCCTGACATTTTTAATTGTGATGGAAGCAGATCATGAAAGCCTCAAATATTTCGTCAAGCAGTGGAGGCAATGTGCTAACTGACCTCTGGTGCAATCTATTGATCAAAACAGGCAGTACCACAACTATGTTTTCAAGCTCAGAAAGCATGATAACGAATAGTTTTCTCCTTACTGGACAGCATATTAAGGAACACAGTATCACACAGTATGCTAGAGATTGGAAGGGACCTCAAAAGATCATCTAGTCCAATCCCCCTGCCGGAGCAGGAACACCTAGATAATGTTACACAGGAATGTGCTCAGGCGGGTTTTGAATGTCTCCAGGGAAGGAGACTCCACAACCTCCCTGGGCAGCCTGTTCCAGTGTTCCGCTACCCTCACTGAGAAGAAGTTTCTTCTCAAGTTTAAGTGGAACCTCTTGTGTTCCAGTTTGTACCCATTACCCCTTGTCCTATCATTGTTTGCCACTGAGTAGAGCCTGGCTCCATCCTCGTGACACTCCCCTTTATATATTCATAGACGCTTATAAGGTCACCCCTCAGTCTCCTCTTCTCCAAACTATAGAGACGCAGCACCCTCAGTCTTTCCTCATAAGGGAGATGCTCCACTCCCTTAATCATCTATGTTGCCCTGCGCTGGACTCTCTCCAGCAGGTCCCTGTCCGTCTTGAACTGAGGGGCCCAGAACTGGACACAATATTCCAGATGCGGTCTCACCAGGTGTCCTGGTTTCAGCAGTAGCAGTCATGTTTTTTTTTTTCCTTTGTGGTAGCTGGTGCAGAGCTGTGTTTTGACTTCCAGCCTGAGAACAGTGTTGGTGAAGTCGATGTTTTCAGTTGTTGCTAAGTGATGTTTACCCCAACCAAGGACTTTGTGAGGCTCATGCTCTGCCAGAGAGGAGGGGAAGCTGTGAGGAAGCAGAGACGGGGCGCCTGACCCGGGCTAGCCAGGGAGGTATTCCATACCACAGCAAGTCATGGCCGGGGTGGGGGGTGACTGGGAGTTACCCGGAAGGACAGGGGCTTCCGGGTGGAACTCGTTTTCTTGGCCGGTGGTATCGCATTCCATTCCCTTGTTATTTTCCCTTATCATTGTTGTAGTTGATAGTAGCGGTGGTGATTTGTGTACATTGGTTGCTAGACTGTTCTTGTCTCAACCCTTGGGAGTTGCACTTTTTTCCGATCCTCCTCCCCGTTCCTCCGGGAGTGGGGGAGAACCCCGGTGGGGGGGGGGACACAGACCTCGATTGTTGTCAGCTCGGCACCACTCACTGGGAGTGAGCGAACAAGTTACCTGACTGGGTTTAAAGCACG
>NW_026635731.1:0-1904 GCF_028554395.1 Pezoporus wallicus
TGCTCTGATGGGTGCTGTGCCCCGATGGGTGCTGCTCCCTGATGGGTGCCCCTCTGTGCCCTGATGGGTGCTGTGCCCTGATGGGTACCGTGCCCCAATGGGTACTGCTCCCTGATGGGTGCTGTGCCCCGATGGGTGCTGCTCCCTGATGGGTGCTGTGCCCCGATGGGTGCTGCTCCCCGATGGGTGCTGTGCCCCGATGGGTGCTGTGCCCCGATGGGTGCTGCTCCCTGATGGGTGCTGTGCCCCGATGGGTGCTGCTCCCTGATGGGTGCTGCTCCCTGCCCTCAGCCTGCGCAGCTCCAGCAGCAAGCTGGCCCAGCTCACCCTGGAGCAGATCCTGGAGCACCTGGATAACCTGCGCCTCAACCTCACCAACACCAAACAGAACTGTACGGACCCATCCCCATCCCATCCCCATCCCATCCCCATCCCATCCCCATCCCCATCCCATCCCCATCCCATCCCCATCCCATCCCCATCCCATCCCCATCCCATCCCCATCCCATCCCCATCCCATCCCCATCCCATCCCCATCCCCATCCCATCCCCATCCCATCCCCATCCCCATCCCATCCCATCCCCATCCCATCCCCATCCCCATCCCATCCCATCCCATCCCCATCCCATCCCCATCCCCATCCCATCCCCATCCCCATCCCATCCCATCCCATCCCACCCCATCCCATCCCCCCATCCCATCCCACCATCTCCCATCCCATCCCCATCCCCATCCCACCCCATCCCATCCCCATCCCCATCCCATCCCCATCCCATCCCCATCCCCCTCATGTGGTGGGGGGGGGGGGGGAGGACCCGGATCCCATCCCTCATTCCCGTTTTCCTCCTCTTTCCCAGTTTTCAGCCAAACCCCGATCCTGCAGGCGCTGCAGCACGTCCAGGCCAGCTGCGACGAAGCCCATAAGATGAAGTGAGTCCCTTCCTTCCTCCTCCATCCCACCCCATCCCCATCCCCACCCCATCCCCACCCCCATCCCCATCCCCAACCCCATCCCCATCCCCATCCCCATCCCCATCCCATCCCCATCCCCACCCCATCCCCATCCCCATCCCCATCCCCACCCCATCCCCATCCCCATCCCCACCCCATCCCCATCCCCACCCCATCCCCACCCCATCCCCATCCCACCCCATCCCCACCACACCCATCCCCATCCCATCCCCACCCCCCCATCCCCATCCCCACCCCATCCCCATCCATCCCCATCCCCATCCCATCCCCATCCCCATCCCCATCCCCATCCCCATCCCCACCCCATCCCCACCCCCATCCCCATCCCCATCCTCCCCACCCATCCCCATCCCCACCCATCCCCATCCCCATCCCATCCCCATCCCCACCCCATCCCCATCCCATCCCCACGGATGCTGTGGTGCCTCCACCCCCATCCCATCCCCATCCCCATCCCATCCCCATCCCCACCCATCCCCACCCCATCCCCTCCCCATTCCCATCCCATCCCCATCCCCATCCCCACCCCATCCCCATCCCATCCCCACCCCCATCCCCACCCCATCCCCACCCCCCCATTCCCTTCCCCCCCCAGGTTCAGCGACCTCTTCTCCTGGCTGAGGAATACGAGGACTCCTCGGCAAGCCCCCAGAGCCGCCGCAAGGCCCATCGCCAGCCCCCGCAGCACGGAGCGCGGCGCAGCCCCAACTTTGAGGAGTCGGCCTCCGCAGCAGCGCCTCGGTGAGCACCCCCATTGACACCCATGGGGACCTGTAGGGGTGCCCCCATTGTTTCCCTTGGGAGCCTGTGAGGTGCCCCCATTGACACCCTTAGGGACCTATGGGGTGTTCCCCATTGACCCCCATAGGGACCTATAGGGGTGTTCCCATTGACACCTGTAGGGGTGCCCCCATTGACACCCATAGGGACC
>NW_026635732.1:0-1944 GCF_028554395.1 Pezoporus wallicus
GGACCCACACGCATCCCTATGGGGTACACACAGCCCTAGAGGGAACAGGCACATAGACCCCTATGGGACCCACACGCATCCCTATGGGGTACACACAGCCCTAGAGGGAACAGGCACATAGACCCCTATGGGACCCACACGCATCCCTATGGGGTACACACAGCCCTATAGGGAACAGGCACATAGACCCCTACAGGACCCACACACATCCCTATGGGGGGCACACAGCCCTATAGGGAACAGGCACATAGACCCCTACAGGACCCACACACATCCCTATGGGGGGCACACAGCCCTATAGGGAACAGGCACATAGACCCCTATGGGGTACACACAGCCCTATGGGGTACACGCTTCCCTATGGGGTACACGTAGCCCTATAGGGAACAGGCACATAGACCCCTATGAGACCCACACACATCCCTATGGGGTACACACAGCCCTATAGGGAACAGGCACATAGACCCCTACAGGACCCACACACATCCCTATGGGGGGCACACAGCCCTATAGGGCACAGGCACACAGACCCCTATGAGGTACACGTGTCCCTATGGGGTACACACAGCCCTATAGGGAACAGGCACATAGACCCCTATGGGGCACACACATCCCTATGGGGTACACACAGCCCTATAGGGAACAGGCACATAGACCCCTATGGGACCCACACACATCCCTATGGGGTACACACAGCCCTATAGGGAACAGGCACATAGACCCCTATGGGACCCACACACATCCCTATGGGGTACACACAGCCCTATAGGGAACAGGCACATAGACCCCTACAGGACCCACACACATCCCTATGGGGGGCACACAGCCCTATAGGGCACAGGCACACAGACCCCTATGAGGTACACGTGTCCCTATGGGGTACACACAGCCCTATAGGGAACAGGCACATAGACCCCTATGGGGCACACACATCCCTATGGGGGGCACACAGACCCCTATGGGAGGCACACACAGACGCCTATGGGGCACACACATCCCTATGGGGGGCACACACAGACCCCTATGGGGGGCACACACAGACCCCTATGGGGCACACACACATGGGGGGACAGACGCCTATGGGGCACACACATCCCTATGGGGGGCACACACAGACCCCTATGGGGGGCACACACAGACGCCTATGGGGCACACACATCCCTATGGGGGGCACACATCCCTATAGGGGACACACACAGACCCCTATGTGGGGCACACACAGACCCCTATGGGGGACACACACAGACCCCTATGGGGGCACACACAGACCCCTATGGGGCACACACAGACCCTTATGTGGGGCACCCACCCCTATAGGGGGCACACACAGACCCCTATGGGGCACACACATTCCTATGGGGCACACACATCCCTATGGGGGGAACACATCCCTATGGGGGGCACACACATCCCTATGGGGCACACACAGACCCCTATGGGGCACACACATCCCTATAGGGGACACACACATCCCTATAGCGGACACACACAGACACCTATAGGGGACACACACAGACCCCTATGGGGCACACACATCCCTATGGGGCACACACATCCCTATGGGGGGAACACATCCCTATGGGGGGCACACACATCCCTATGGGGCACACACAGACCCCTATGGGGCACACACATCCCTATAGGGGACACACACATCCCTATGGGGGCACACACAGACCCCTATGGGGCACACACATCCCTATGGGGGCACACAGACCCCTATGGGGCACACACATCCCTATAGGGGACACACACATCCCTATAGGGGACACACACATCCCTATGGGGGCACACACAGACCCCTATGGGGGACACACAGACCCTTATGTGGGGCACCCACCCCTATAGCGGACACACACAGACCCCTATGGGACACCCACATCCCTATGTGGGGCACCCACCCCCATAGCGGACACACATCCCCCTATATATGGCGCACACACA
>NW_026635733.1:0-120000 GCF_028554395.1 Pezoporus wallicus
TCAGAGCCTATCCGGCGGGCGGAAGCGTGGCGGGTTGCGGCAGGCCGGGCGGAAGCGGTGCGCTTTCCGGCAGGTCGTGCGGGGAGTGGTACTACGCGGCGCGGTGCTTTACGGCTGGCGTGGCGTGCGGTGCTGTGCGGTACGGTGCGATGTCGGAGGAGTGGCTGGGGGTGGAGGCGGCCGCGAGCGAGAACGAAGATGAGGATGAGGTGAGGGGAAGGGAAGGGAAGGAGAGGCCCGGGTGAGGCGAGGCCTCGGGGATGGGTATCCCCGCTGCGGCAGAGGGTGGCCCGGCCCGGTCCGGCCCGGCCCGGCCGGAAGGGCGCAGGCTGGGGCTCGGGGCTCGGCCGGGATATGGCGGGGCACCAGGGAGCGGGCGCCGCTCCCGGCAACGCCTGCTGGGTCTCTGGGGTGAGCTGGGCCGGGATCTGTAACTGTGTCTGCCTCGTGGCAGCGGCGGGAGGACGGCGAGCGGCGGCACCGGCAGCTCCTGGAGGCGGTCAGCTCCCTGTCCGGACGGAAACGGTGAGTGATGGGGTCCGGGGCGCTGCTGTAGCTTGGCCCTGGGGCTCTGGCAGTAGCCGCGTTTCCTCGCTGTGGCCCCTGCGGGGCTGAGCAGGGAAGCTCTGGAGTAGCAGCTCAGCTCCTGTGGGAGGGAGAAGCACTCGGGGGGATGTGCCTTTGGTTGATTTGTTCTCCCGTGTCACAGGCGGAGGCTGGCAGAGCGCACGGAGGCCAGTGTGCAGGTGTCCGAGTTTAATGTCAGTACCAAAGGTGAGACCCGTGGGGGCTGAGGTTGGCTGCAGCCACCCTGGGGCTTTCTGGCTGAATGCAGCTGCAGCCTCTCGGGTCAGCAGCGCTGTACCTGAGCTGACATGTGGGACCTCATGCAGGGGCTGGGGAGAAGCTGGTTCTGTCGGAGCTCCTGCAGCCCATCCGCCCCAAATCCGCCCTGAGCAGCGTGAAGAATGAGCTGACCCGAGTGAAGCAGAAGGCAGCGGTGGAGCTGCCGCTCAGCAAGGAGGAGGCCAAGCGGGTGAGTGGGCCTTTGAGTGCCTTCTGCTACTCTCTGATGCCAACAGGCTCTTGTTCTTTGCCTCAGGCCTCCTTTGCTCACCTGCTTCCCTTCCCACCCACCTGCAGGTCGTGAGGGAAGCTGCCTACCTCACAACTTCCAAAGATGTGGGCAAGTGGCAGCAGATTGTGCTGCAGAACCGGCGCGCCGAGCAGCTGGTGTTCCCGCTCAAGCAGGACATTGCTGCAGTTGTGCCCCTGGAGCAGGCGACTTCAGCATGGAAGGTGGGTGCTGCCTTGTGTCATACAGCTCCTGGTTGTGTGAGGAGGAGTGAGGCAGGCATGGGGAAGGCCCAGCCTGTCGCTGAGGCTCTGGGCAGGCACGGGCTGAGCTGGGGAAGATTCACATGGAAGTACTCCACCTTCCTCATGCACAGCCGAGCCTCTGGGAGGGGCTGGCTAAGGCACAGGCAAAAGGTTTTGAGCGTGCTCTGTACCTTTCTTCTTAGCCTTTCAGCTTGAGTCACGCTTGCTGAGTGTGCAGGTTTTTGGTCCCTGTGGTGAGCCATGTGCCTGCTTGTAGCCCTTGGCCTCATGTGCTGAGGTAGACGGGGTCCAGTTTGGCAAACCCTGGACCTCCTTATTGTAAATCTTGTAAAATTACAAAACAATGATGTTTTTGATTTTGAACATGAATTCCCAAGAGGGTTGTGCTGCTGGCAGGTGAGTCACTGCCTTCCCCGAGAGCTCTCCCAGCTGTACAGATGCTGTGGTGAGAGGCAGCCGCTGCTGAGCTCCCAGCCAGCTCACCTCAACCTGCCCAAAGGTCCCTTTCTGTTTTGGCAGGACATGATGTTGTGTGGCCAGGGAAACTGCTCTGTGCTTCATGCCCAGAGCTACCTGGCCAATGCTGCCTGCCTGTTGTGAGCCTCCTCCTCTCCCTGCGAGGAATTCTGCCCTCCCCGGAGCAAGCCAGGGGCTGCTGCCTATGACCCTAGCCAGGGCCGTGACCTCAGTCCCAGGAGGAGGGGCCACACTTCTCTGGGCCCTCCTATTTACCTGCTCAGGGGCACCAGGACAGGGACATCTAGAGGAGCATTGCCTCTCGTGATTCTTCTCATCACCAGCATCGTGCTGGGTCTGCTCTGTTCCAACAGGCCCGAACTCCCCTGGAGCACGAGATCTTTGGGCTGCTCCACAAGACGAAGCAGCCCATCACGGATCCGCTCCTGACGCCAGAGGAGGCAGCCTCGCTGCAGGCAATGAGCTTGGAGGAGGTGGGTGCCTCCCATCCATGCCCTGGCTCTTGAGGCCTCTTCCTTGGTGCCCGCCCTCACTCTGCTCTCTGGCAGGCCCGGCAGCGGCGGGCAGAGCTGCAGAAGGCTCGGGTTGTGCAGTCCTACTACGAAGCCAAGGCTCGTCGAGAGAAGAAGATCAAGAGCAAGAAGTAAGATCCCTTGGAGAGGGCTGAGTCTGCCTGGTGCGGGGGTATGGCCAAAACACGGGGTCCCCAGGGCCTCCCTGGCACCCGAGGCCTCACTGCCTCTGTGCTCAGGTACCATCGCATGCTGAAGAAAAGCAAGAGGCGCAAGGCCTTAAAGGAGTTTGAGCTGCTGCAGAAGTCAGACCCGGAGGCTGCCTTGGCAAAGCTGGAGGAGCTGGAGCAGCTCAGGATGCAGGTGCTAATTTTGTGCTTGTCCCCCACCGTGTGGGACATCCCCGCTCATGAGGGTGCTTGTTCTGATGCTTCTCTCGTTTGTCCCCCCAGGAGCGAATGAGCCTTAAGCACCAGAACAAGGGGAAGTGGGCCCGCTCCAGGGCCATTATAGCCAAGTATGACCTAGAGGTGAGATCGCAGAACCACAGACGAGTTTGTTTAGAAGGAACCTTAAAGATCATCCAGTTCCAACCCCCTGCCAGACACCTTCCACTAGAGCAGGTTGTTTCGAGCCCTGTCCAACCTGGCCTTGAACACTGCCAGTGATGGGGCAGCCACAGCTTCTCTGGGCACCCTGTGCCAGTGCCTCACCACCCTCATCATGCAACTTGTTTCTACTTTCTTCTTTGTATCTAACCAAAATCTGGCCTCTTCTAGTTTAAAGAGTTGCCCCTTGTCCTGTCCCTATAGACCTTGGTATAAAGTCTCTCTCTTCCTTATAAACCACCATTATACACTGAAAGGCCGCAGCAACGTTTCCAGTGCTGGTTTAGGGAAGGGGGAGGCAGCTGAGGTGGGGCGGGTGCGTTGTTTCTGCCCTGCCTCAGAAACCTCTCAATCCCCCTCCCAGGCTCGCAAGGCCATGCAGGAGCAGCTGGCCAAGAACAAGGAGCTGATGCAGAAGGTGCGTGTGGAGCTGCCTGAGGAGAAGCCAGATGACGTGCCTGAGGAGGACCTCACATTGGTGACCATTCCCACCATCCCCACGGGTGCCAGCAGAGCAAATCCCTGGCTGTTGGGCAAACCCAGCAGCCCAGCCAAGGAGCCAGAGACACAGGAGGGTCAGGGAGACGTATTAGAGCCTGGTGCTGCAGAGATCAAGGAGGAGATGGAGGAGGATGAAGAGGAGATGTCAGAGGAGGAAGCTCTGCTACAGGACTTCGCACAGAAGCGGCATGTGCGGCAGCAGCAGGCAGGGAGCCCTGCAGGACAAGGTGAGGAGCTTGCAGCCCCAGGCAGGGAGGGACTGGTGTGCTGCTTCAGGGCTGGGCAAGGGAAAGAGGGGTGCCAGGGCTGTTTTCTGCCTGGCTTCACTCTTTCCTCCTCATGGGTGACTGTTTCTCACCTGTTGCCTCAATGTGCAGATTCTGATGTGACAGAGGCAGTTTCTGAACCTCCGGGGGACATCCCCATCCCCCTCATCTGCAGAGAGGCAGAGGTGAGTGCAGGGATTGAGCTGCCCACTGATGCCCAGGAGGAAGTTCTGCTCTTGCAGCAGCTGGGCCGAGCACGAACAATGGAGGATGTTGAGGCTCTGGCCTCAGAAGAGCGTGTGGAGGAGCCGGTGGCTGGAGGAGGAGAGATGGGAGTGGAGGAGCTGGAGGAGCCGGCGGCTGGAGGAGGAGAGATGGGAGTGCAGCAGCCGGTGGTCGCAGGAGCAAAGGCGAGAGCATGGCAGCAAGCGACTGCAAGAGCAAGGACAGGAGCACAGCAGCTGGTGGCAGCAGCAGCAGAGGCAAGAGAGCAGCAGCAAGCGGTCGCAGGAGCGGGAGCACAGCAGCCAGCAGCCGCAGGAGCAGAGATGGGAGCACAGCGGCAGCCAGAGGAGGGCAGAGCTGGGGCCAGGCCTGCCAGGAAGCCAGCATCCCAGAAGCAGCTGATCAGCCTGCAGGCAGTGCTGGAGGGGCGGGCGCAGGAGGCTCGGTGCCCTAGCCTGCCGGTGCTGCTGGAGGAGGAGGTGAGCAGGACACACCAGCCCCTTGTCCCGCAGCCAGGCTGGCTGCAGGGGCTGACCCTGCTCTCCACAGGAGGGAGGCATCGACCAGCGCGGGGTGATCACCGAGGCCTTTGCCGGGGATGACGTGGTCGCTGACTTCCGCCGGGAGAAGCGCAAGGCGGAGCAGGATGCGAAGCCACAGCCAGTGAACCTGGTGCTGCCCGGCTGGGGCGAGTGGGGGGGCTCAGGCCTGAAGCCCAGCACCAGGAAGATAAAGCGGTGAGTGTGAACCCCTGGGGCTTGCCATGCATGTGCCCCAGCCTGGCCCCAGGGCTGATCATGTGTATGCCCTGCAGGTTCCTGCTCAAGCCGCCACCAGCGCCTCCCAGGAAGGACCAGCACTTGCCCCACGTCATCATGAGTGAAAAGCGTAACATCTATGCAGCAGCACATCAGGTGGGTGATGTGCAGCCTCTGTGTGCACTCCGGAGCATTCCTGTGACCCATTCCCAAAACATCCCCTGTTCCTGCCTGTGCTCCCTGCCCAGGCACTGAGCCTCCAGCTTTGGCAGCCCAGAAGCCAGCAGGATGATGGAGGGAAGAGAAATTCCCAGGACTGCTCTTGGCTGTGCCAGCCCTTGGAATCTACTGGCATAAGGGGTGGAACCAGGGGTCAGCGGGGCAAGGGATGGTGTGAGCGGGAGCCAGCAGCAGCATGTGGTGGGAGCAGCCTCCGGGGTGCTGGCAGGGGGTGACCCTGCTGTGCCACTCCCCCCAGGTCAGCGAGCTGCCCTTCCCCTTTGAGAGGCACCAGCAGTTTGAGCAGAGCATTCGAACGCCCGTGGGAGCCACGTGGAATACGCAGCGTGCCTTCCAGAAGCTGACAGCACCCCGTGTCATCACCCGCAGCGGCCACATCATCCAGCCCATCTCTGCTGAGGATGTTCCTGCTGCAGCCAGGCCTTCCCTGGAGCTGGTGCCGGAGCTGAGGGTACAGCCAGGCCGGCGCCGTGGCAGGACAGGGCTGTAGCTGCATGCAGGCTGTTCTGTGCCCTCCTGCATGGCATGTGCTCTTGAGGGGGCCTGGAGCTGCTGCCCTGGGCTGGGAGCAGGAGCAGAGGTGAACTCAGTGCTGGGGCTCCTGTCTTTCATACCTCCATTTTTTGTATATATAACAATGTTTTTTGATCTCTGCTAAAGGGGTTTTCTCCCAGCCTGGCTGTGCTGAGCCCAGCCATGGGGCACCGCTCCTTGTGTCCACCAGCGGTTCTGAAGTAACGTCTGCCACACTCTGGTGAATCCCTTGAGCTGGAATATAGGGCTCTGAGGTGGTTTCACCTAGCCACCCTGCCCTCTTCCTTCTGCTGAGCCAGGCTTCTTGGCCCACTGCACCCTGCAAAGGGTGACTGCAGGGTGCTTGGTGTGTCCAGTTCTGGAGCCTCATGGTGGGACAGGGATCCCCTCAGTCCTCTCCTCCCTCTTATCTGCGCTGTGCTCATGCCAGTCAGGGGAATGCTTCCCAGCCTGAACAAGGAAGCTGAAGGGGCTGCTGTTCCCAGGAATTGGTGTTCCTCATCCCAGGGGTGCTGCCATACCCTGCACTGGCACTGCAGCCTTCCCTTGGGGTTCAGCCATGCGGGGTCCCTAGGCTGCTCTCTGTCCCCTGGGGCTGGGGCAGAGCTGCTGCACTCACCCTTCTGCCTGCAGCCAGGGCACCCAGGTGCCATCTGATGGGACTGGGGCACAGGCATCCACAGGGTTGAGGGTGTGTGCCCTGTAACTCCTGTATTCTAACCCCAAAACAGTGCAGGGCTCCTGCTCTGGGTGCTGGCACCCTTCCCGGGGTGGTGGCTGCTGCGGTGTCATCTCTGCTGGAGCTGTGCCCTTGCCAGGGACTCGGCCTGGGTGTCACCAGCCCCAGAGAGTCCCTGGGGTGCCCAGATAGCATAGGGCTGCACTCGTGCTGCACAGTGTGAATGTAGGCTGGGCTGGAGAGAAAAGAGGAGAGGAAGCACAGAGCATTTCCATGTGACACTGGAGAACCCTTCCATGTCACACACGGGTAAGGTCGCAGCTTGGTGCCTGGATTCCCTCTGCCCTGCCTGCGCCAATGGCCATGGGAACCCTTTGCCCCAGCCCCTCGGGCTCTTAGAGGTACAAGGATGGGTCTGTTTGGTTTAGTAAAAGCTGAAGTGCCCCAGAGGCTGGGCCTGGCCTGGGGTGAGCGCAGCCGCTCTGCCTACACCTCCACCTCCCTGCAGCTCCCTGTGGCCCTGGTTTGCCAGAAAGCCATCGTGCTGCTGTCCCTGTCCCTCTTTGTGGATGCCTCCCTCATCTGCCCAACCCGGGGCTCTCCCTGCTTCCCAGCCCTGGATTGTGCCTGCTGGGAGTGATAGCCCTGGATGCCCAGCACTGGGCTGGATTTGGTTTGAACTGGGACTTCCAGTACTGTAGAACCACAGAACCACAGACTGGAGTGGGAGGGAAGGAGCTTAAAGCTCACCCAGTTCCAACCCCTGCCACAGGCAGGGATGCCTTCCACTAGAGCAGGTTGCTTCAAACCCTGTCCAACGCTGGCCTTGAACGCTGCCAGGGAAAGTGCTTCTTCCCGAGATCTCGTCTCCATCCACCCAGAGATGCTTCAAAAATAAGTGCAGGAAGTGCCAGTGTAGTTGCTGTGGGTAGGTTAGAGGGACATGGGTACAGCAGGGGCACCCTCTGGGCGGAGGAGCCTCAGCGCTGGGGGTTTGATGAAGACGCAATCCCAGGTTTGCAGGGGGCTGGAGGCAGGAGAGTGCTGGGAATGCGGACGGGCAGCCCCAGGGCTGCGGAGTCCCTCGCATGGGTGGAACCGGGCTGGGAGCTCCGCGGGGCGCTGTCACGGGGCAGCCGCAGGCCTGATCCTTGTCCCTCCCGTGGCTCCCTCCCGCCCGGGCCGGTGGGTGCCGGGAGCAAACCCTCCCCCCCCCCCCCCGCCGCTGCCGGTGTTCCCGGGGTGCGGGGGGTGCTCCCCGGCCGCGCGCGCCGCGGTCCGCTTTCCCTGCCCTACTTTCGGGGCTACGTCAAAGCCGGAGCGGGGCTAATCCCGGCGCGCCCGCACGCGCCGGAGCGGGAGCGAGGCCCGGCCTCTCCCTGAGCGCAGGGTCCCCGCCGGGCAGAGCCGGTGCCCGCTTCCGCGGGAGCTCCGAACGCCGAGCGGGGCTGGCGGGAGCTGAATGAAAGCAAAAGGCGCGATTACAATCAACAAACGAAGGGTTTTAGTGGCTGGTTCTTCGTGTTGGCGTTGGGCTCGGGTTTTTTTTAATGCAGGCTATAAATAACCTGTAAAATATTTTGCCTGGGCCAGTTCTGAGCGTGAAATCTCTTCCCGTGCCGCGGGACGGGGGTGCGAGCGCCAGGGCCATCCCCAGGCCAGCCCGGGATAGGGGGCTCTTCCCCGCTTCCTCGCTGGGAGCAGGGGCTTCCGTCTCCCTGATCACTCCCATCCCCTGTAGCGTAGGGAATGGTCCTCCCCGGAACGGGCCTGGCTGAGCCCCGGGGTGGGAGAGAAGAGAGGAGAGGAGGTGACACCCCTCCCAGGAAAAACCCACAACGGTGGAGGGAGGCTCTGAATGGCACAGCACGAGTGGGGCAGGGCAGGCAGGACTGCGCTGGTGGTTTAGGCATGGGACCGCCCCATTCCCGATTTCCCGGTGCCTCCTTCCCCCTGTGCCGGGACAAGAGTGGCCTGTGCTCCGACCCTGCTCCGTCGGATCCCCTTCAGCCTCCTCGGTGGGCCCGGCCGTGGGTGTCCGGACACCCCCGACCCTCCTTGCGGTGTCACCCGGTGCCCGGGCAGCGCATCCCGGCGTCCGCCGCAGCCGCGTTTCCGTGGAGATGGCATCTCCCGAGCCCGCACCGCCGGAGCGGGAGGGTTTCCATGGAGATGCCGTATCCAGCACGGCACAACCTGAGCGAGAGATTTCCTCCGAGATGCTGTAGCGGGACCTCGCACCCGCAGAGGTGCGTTGCCCACCCTTAGTGACGGGTGCTTGGAGCAGCCGCCAGCCCCGTTGTCATCCGTCCGGAGTGTGTCGCGCTGCGATGCCGCATTCAGGGTCTCCTGGAGGTGGCGGGTCCCTGCCTGGGGAGGGGAAGTCCCTGTACCCCCCTGATGTCTTTGTCCCTGCTGCCACCCTGCAGTTCCCACAGCGATGTGCCGGGCACATCGGGGCCAGGGAGGGATGTCAGGGCCTCCAGAGATAGTGGAGGAGCAGGGGGGTGCCCAAAGTGAAGCTACCCAAAGCCTCAAGACATGAAACCCCCTCCTCAGTGCGGAGGTGGAGTCACTTTGGCCCCAGTGCGAGGTTCAAAACATCAACCTTCAAGTTCCTTCAGGGAGCTGGGCACTGCTCTGGGCCCCAAACCCCTGCTAAACTGGGGAACTGAGCCCCAAACCAGCAGCCCCAGAGCTGGGGGATGCCTGGCCGGGCTCTGGCAGAGCCACAGCCCGAAAAACCTCCGGCGAGGCGGGGTGGGAATTAAGGGTCCTAAAACGGCAGGTTTGAGGCAGAGCGGGGGGGAGCGGAGGCTCTTCACACAGATGTCCTCACGGCAGGCAGTGGCACGGTGACGGGTGCCCTGGCCAGTGCTATGGAAGCAGCTTTCGTTTGCATGCAGCCACCGCAGAGGCCACAGTCGGTTGTTCTGTACACAGAGAAACCCCGAGCGCAGAGAGCCTGCAAGCACGAAGCAGGGCTGGGATACCCTGCCTGGGACTCCCACCTTGGGACGCTCTCGTGCCTGTGCTGCGCCCACAGGAGATGTGGGGCTGGCTCAGCTGCCCCGCCCCCACTCCCCCCGCCCCACTCCCTGCCCGCATCCTGTCCTGGGTCCCTGTGAGGGCTCCTCTGCTCATCTCTCCCTGAATCCCCGTGGAGCGAGGCAGCCCTCACCCTCTGGTGCTGCAGCTGGGAGCTGGGGTCATGCCTGCGGCTAGGCATCGGTAGCTGTTCCTGCCCCTGGATCCCGGAGATCCCTGTGGCATGGTCATCCCGGTGCAGCTTCTGCATCTGCAGGCACGGGCTGTCGGAGCAGCATGTTGTGCACAAACACTGGCTTTCTTTGTCTCTGGTTACAATTGGGATCCTCAGTGCCTCCCAAAGCCGGACCGAGGGGCTTGGGGCTGGAGGATGGACAATAAAGAAGTTGGGGGCAGAAGCAGGAGCTGTGAGCAGGGCAAGGCCCAGAGCTGCCCACAGTGAACTGCCCTGCAGAGCCTCCAGCCATACAATCCTTGGAGAGGGGCTGGAGCTGAGCCAGGGCTCCCCATGAGCACCCCTCCAGCCCCATGGGGCTCCTTGCCTATTTTCTGGGGCTCCCCAGGCACTCCCAGCCCTGCTAACCCGCTGCATCCATCCCTTCTCCATCACTTTGCCCTGCCTGTTCCTGCTGGAGCTGCCAGCTCTTCCCTCAGGCCCCAGGCACAGCACAGTTCCTCCCAACCTCATCCCAAATTCTCACCCAGCCCAGTGCTTCTCCAGGGGTGCAGACGAGGAGGATGGCAGCAGAGGCAGCAGCGCATGGCCTTCTGTCTGCCCCACTCACCACAGGTGATGCCTCAGTCCTCCACGCAGCTCCGGCCATCACAGAGGCTGGTCCCAAAGAACCCTCCGGAGCACAATGTGGAGGAAGACGCCAGCCCCAGGCTCCCTGTGAAAGGTTCAAGGTGAAGAAACCCAAAGCGTCAAGCCACCAGCCCCCTCCCAGTGCAGAAGCAGCATCACTTTGTCCCCAGGGCTGGGTTCAAATCTCAACCTCCAAGCTCTTGATGAAGAGATTCAGTTTGTCACACGGGAGGTGCGACTCGGTCACACATCCCCTCCCAGGCCCCGCTGCAAGCCCCTTTGGAGCCGGGAGGAAAGCAGCTGCAGGGCTCATCCTACTGCTCCTCCCCATCCCCCAGGAGTGAGCAGGCAGGAGGAGAAGGTGCTGCTCCAGTGAGGGGGTCACCTTCTAGATGCACCTTTTAATATGCAGCAGAAGGGTTTGTCACTGGAGTGGGGACGATGGGTGGGAAGCGGGAAGACAAGGACTGCAGGTGGAGCTGGTGCTGCAAGGTGACTGCCCACCATGAATGAAGCAGTGCACAGGCTCCTGCTTCAGTGCAGAAGGAAAAGCCCCAGGAAACCCAGAGACTGAGTACCAGATGCTGTGGCAATGGACACCCCATCCATCCTAATGGGAATCCCCTGGCCTCAGAGCTGGTTTCATGGACACAACTCTATCTGCCTCATGATGTTGAAGCTCTGGAGCAGGGAGGTCCAGTGCAGGACTGGCCAGGGATAAGGGGTTTGTGGGGTGAACACATCACACAAGGCATCACACCATCACTCCTATCCTGGCACCAGGAGCTACACATCACTCCTGCCAGAGTGGGAGGAGGCTCCAAGGTGCACCCTGAGCTCAGACACCCATTTGGATCTCCTGGCCTCCGAGCCCAGCTGGGAGTGGCCCTGGGACCAGCAGAGACCAAAAACGTCCTGAGGAGGGTGTGAGGTCCCCACGCATGGCCTGGCAGTGAGCAGAGTGTGCAGTCTGCCAGCGCTGTTCCTGTGGACAGTGCTTACCTGGGTTGTGCAAGTCAACGTGTTCCCATTCCTACTGAGGGGAGGAGGCAGTGATGCAGATCCTGCCCAAATCCAGAGGGAAGGGGCGAAAGAATTAAACCCCAAACCAAAACGTATTTTTGCAGTGCATATTAACGTATAATTCATGTTGGCCTTCTTGCACGTCAGCCCGTGACTGGCGTCCAATGAACAACGCTCCCAAGGAGGGATGCTCCTCATTCTCCAGGCTTTCCATGGAACACCAGCAGGAGAGACCACAGTTTTTCAGAACCATGTTCTAAAGCTCTGGGGTGCAAATTATCCCAGCCTGAAGACAGTGAAGTGCTGGTAGGTTCTGACTAAAGCAGGAAGGAGCAGTGTTGGAAGACGTGGTGATGGGATGCAGACCCTACTCAACTGGCACCACACATCCCTGCATGCAATTCCTGCAGGGATGGGGTGAGAGGAGCTGCAGGATGGGGCCATTGCTCAAACCACCTGGTTTTAGTTGCAGCAGGATGCAAACAAGGCAGGTCCTTATCAACCCAGGGCTGGCTGTAGGCTGCACCAGCTTCCACTCATCCTCCCAGGCTCCAAAACACCTCTTGGAGCATCTTCCCTGCCCGCAGCACAGCTGGAGGCAGCAGGTAGGGGAAGGCAGGGACAAAACAGGGGCAAGATGGAGTGATTCCCCTCTGCAGGAAGTGTGTCCTTGTTCCTGGCCTTCCTCTGCTCAGCCAGGGCTCTCTGCCTTGCCCTGGTGCTGTCAGTCCTCATGTGTCACCCTGCCATCCCTCATATGTCACCCTGCCACACCTCACATTACACTGCTGCCCCCAAACCTCACCCCAACCCTGGGTGCCTGCCCTGCCCGCTCAGCACTGTCCCACCCGCAGACCCCAAACTGCATTCCCAAAGGGACAATGGGTCGTGTCTTGCCCAAGGTGACTGAGGCCCTTCTGGCAAAGGAAAGGAGCTCAATGCCTTTGCAAGGGGTTTTTCCCCTTGGACAGAGGGAAGGCTGGTGCTGAGGCTGCAGAGGTTGCTGCCTGCAGCGGCAGGCGACACCAGGGCGTAGGTACCACCCTACATGCGCCAGCCAGGGGTATCCACCACAGTGTGCCCTGTGGAGTGACCCCACGTCCCAGCAGATGTCACACATGCTGGAATGAGGCGAGACGTGGTCATTGGACAGGCCAAATCCGGGACTGAAGACAGGCACCACAGCAGAAAGGCAGGTCCTGGACACACCTTGGGGCAGCACCATGCTGCGGGGGGGGGGGGGGGGGAGGGAGGCAGCAGCACGGACCCCCCGCCCGCCCCTCCGGATTCTGGTGACCCCCAGCCCAAATCCACGGCCATCCTGCATCCCCAGCGCGGCCTCCGGGCCCTCACCCACTGCCGGTGCCGGTCTCTGCCCGAGCCCTGTGAGGCACCCGGCAGCCGGCTGCCCGCTGCTCCCCGGGGGGACGGGTGTTTCCTGCGCGTCCCCGGCAGACCCTCGAGGGCAGGACTGGGTCCCCACCCGCCGGTTCTGTGCCCCCCGAAACGGGGAAATGGAGGATCCCCCCCACCTCCGCGGGGTGGGCGGCGGCGAGAGGCTGCGGAGGCAGCCGGTGCGCGGGGACCGGGGCGGGAGCTGCCAGGCCGGAGGCGTCGGATGGGGCGGGCGGGCTGCTGAGCGGGGGCCGGCCCGGGGGGGAGGCAAGGGCGAGGGGCCGGCCCGGGGGAGGCCGGTCTGCCCGGGGCAGGGGAGGGGGCTGCGGGGCGGTGCCTGCGCCGGGGCCGGGCAGCGTGGCAGGGTCGGGGCGGACGGTGCCCGCGCAGCGCGGCCGCGCTAGGGCGCTGCGGGGACGCCCGTCCCGAGGCCCGTACGAGGCTGTCAGCCGCCGGGTCGCTGCGGGGCGGGCCCGGTAAGGCGACCGGAACGGAGCAGGCCAGGGCGCGGCCGGGCACCGCGGGGGCCGCCCCATGCCGGGCATCGGAGGGGCTCTGTGTGTGTGTGTGTGCGGCGGTCGCCGGGCCTGAGGGCCCCGGTGCCGCCGGCGGGGGCCAGTGAAAAACTTCGATCCACCGCACGGCGCCACGCAGCGCAGCCCGATGCCCCGCATGGCGAGGCGGAGGCGACTCGCCCCCCGCCCAGGGCCGCCCCTACCCCGCAGCGCTGCCCGCCCGGCGAAGCACCGCGCCGGGGGCGGGGGGAACACCCATCGCCATCGCCGGCCCCGCGCCCACCTCGGCCGGGCAGGCGGCTCCGCGCCCGCTCCACCGGCCCCGCTCGGGGGGGCTGCGCCCGGGGACATCCCCCACTGCCGCACCCGGCGGCGGGTACCGGGGGCTGCGGGAGCTGCGCTCTCCGCCAGCGCTGCCCGTCCAGCTCTGCTCGGGCGTGGAGCGAACGCCCGCCCCGCCGCCTCCTCCTTCTCCATCCTCCTCCCCCCGGTGCGGAGCGAGCGCCGCTCCCGGTGCGGGCGCTGGTGCCCCGGCGCGGGGTCGGGTGTATGTGTGTGTGTGTGCGCGGGGCTCCCCCCGCACCGCGCCGTTCCGCCCCGTGCCGCCCGGTACTACCGGCCCCTCCCGGTCGGTTACCCCCCTTTGCCCGTTCCCCCTCCGGACTCGGCCGGCTCCGCGCAGCCCCCCCCGCGCGGGCAGGGCTGGCGCGCGGCACGCCGGGAGCCGCAGTCCCCGGGGCGCGGGGCGGGCGGGCGGCAGCGGCCACCGGACTACAGCTCCCGGCAGCCGCCGCGGCCGCTGCTCGCTCTCGCCCTCACACTCCGGCTGCCGCTGCCAGTGTCTCCGCCGCCGCCGAACCGCCGCTCGCAGCGCCCAGTGTCCGACCCGCCGCCTCCGGGCAGGGGCCCGCCTCGGCCCGCCGCCGCCCCCCCCCGCCGCCCGCCCGGCTCGGGAAGCAGGTGCGTGCCCGACACCCCCCCCGCGCCGCGCCGCCCCGCACCGGACGCCCCGGCCCCCTCTGCCCGGGCACCCCGGGCCCGCGCGGCCCCGCACCCACGGCCGAGGGGGTGAGGGGGGGGTGGACGGGAGCGGGCGGCCCGAGCCATCCTCTCCCCGCCCGGTTGGACGGGGTCTCCATGGAAACGGTCCCGGGACACCCCCGGGGGGGGGGGGGGGGAGTTGGCGATGGTGGGAGGTGGACAACGTCCTGCGGCGGGACAGCGGCGGGGACGGCGGGTGCTGACAGCGCCGGGCCGGGGGCAGCGGGCAACGGGCGTTGTGCTCCGCTCTCTGCCCCGCGACGGCGCGGCGCGCTGCTGCCCTGCCTCGCGCGGCGGCACCGGCACCGGCGACACCTGCCGCTCCCGGGGCGGCGCGGGGGTCCCGGTCGGCAGGGCGGGGCGGGACGGCCGGCGGGGCGCAGCGCTCCCGGGGCGGCGGTCGACAGCGGCGGGACGGCGGCGCCGGGCGCTCGCGGAGTTTAGCAGCGTGGCCCGAGCCCGTCGCCGGCGGCCGCCCTGCCCGGGGCCGAGTCGCCCCGGCAGCAGCGCCGGGAGCCGGCCGGGCGGGCGCCGGGCAATGGCGGAAGAGCCCTCCCTGGGGGCAGCGCGGCCGCCGCCACCTCCATGTTCGGGGCTGCCCCGGTGCGGCAGCGCGGGGAGGTGGGGCCCGGCCGCGGGTACCGGGGCCGCGGGGCGAGAGGCGGCCTCGCGCTCCCGTGTGGAGCGGCCCCGGGGGCTGCCGTTGAGGCGGAGCGGACACCGGGGGCTGCGGGGGGCCGGCGCGGGGCAGTGCCGCGGGGCCTGGCCCACGGAGCGGCCGTGGGGTCCGGCGTGTCGCGGGGCGGGGCGGGGGGGCCTCCGTTAGCGGCGCGGGCTGTGCCGCGGCCTCGCGGGGCTCGGGAGGGACCAGCCCCGCCGCCTCGGGCAGGGCTCGGGCCGGCCCCGCGCCGCCGCCCCCCGAGCCCGCGGCAGCCGTATCGGGCCCCGTAGTGCCCGTGGTGATGGCCAGGCAGCGGCGGGACCGGGCAGGAGGAGGCGCTTCCTGCCGCCCGTAACGGAGAGGAAACCAAAACTCCTTCGACGGAGTGTCGGTGTTCAGCAGGGTCGGTGCAGCTTCTCGGCGAGCAGCGTCGCTCCCTTCCCCCGGCGCGGGTGCTGCCAGCTCAGAACAGCTCCTTGAGAAGCTCTTCCAGGCTGACATAGCGATGGAGAAAGTCTCTCCTCCCGGCAGAGCATCTGCTCCCCAGCATCCTCATCAGCAGCAGCTGAGTCAGGGGGGATCCCTGCGAGGAAGGGCTGGTGCACCCCACTCCCTTTGCTGCTTGTCACGTCTTTTTTGACCATGTCTGCACCAGCCTTTCCTTCCCTGTTGCATTCCTCGTTGCCATCACCAGCCTTTGGGGCTCACCGGTTGGGTACCTGCTGGCGGGTGCTGGTGTCTCCCAAGGCACCACTTCATCGCCATCGCCTGGGTCTGGAGCTGTGCCCTGGGTGGGCTCTGAAGACTGGCTCTGGCACGATGGCCTCCAGAACGAAGCTGCCCCTGGCAGTGCTGGGCTCTGGCGTGCCGGCCCAGCACCAGGGACAGGCGGCTGCTCTCCCGTCGCGGTATTTCTGGTGACACGTGCCGTGTCAGACACATTTTTTACACTGTCCTCCCTCGGTGGCTCTTTTTTCCAGTCCTTAAATGCACAGCAGTGGCCTTTTGTGAGGACAGCCCCGGTGTTGTGAGCGAGGGAGTGCTCAGTGCTGGTCGCCGGCAGCAGGGATGAGTGACCAAAGGACTAGCAAATGAGTGGCAAACTTTTCTTTGTTTCATTTCAAACGGGGATGGATTTTCTCTTTTTTATTTCCAATTTGTCGCGCTGAGTATCTGTAATTACTTGCAGTGTTGCTGTGTCTTTAAATGAGCTTAAGCAAATACGTGGAGGCAAAGCCTGGCTCAGCTTGGCAGTGGTCAGGGCTGCTGGGGGGACCCATCTGAGCTGGGGGGACCTAAATTGAGCTGGGGTGGTCGTGGGAGACTTGGTTGGACCCGGCACCTCCCTGCTGACACAGGCCATGGTGGTGGCCTGGGCAGGCCCTGCAGGGATTTGTGCCACCCTGGTTGTTCCCAGTTGGTACCAGTGCTGCTGTTGACCCCTTCAAGAGCAGTAACGTGATACAAGACAGATAAAACTGTTCCCTTTTCATTTCAGTTTTCTTGTTCTGATTTTCCCCTGGCGGTGCATTGTGCCCGCTGTGAGTCCTGTGAGGGGACCGTCACCATGTTTTAGTATATTTTTTTATTTAATTCAGATATTTTTGCCAGCACTTTGCTCTGAAGGGTTTCCCAAAGTGATGCTCAGAGCTGAAAAGGCACCTGAGGTGACTCTGGTGGCTGGTGCTCGCTCTGGACCTCTGGAACTTAAATGGGTACCCGACAGTCACACGTAAAACCAACTATAATTTCTTGCCTGTGTTACTAATGGCAACGAAGGCTGCCAAAGAGAGTGGAGCGCTGTGGGTGATGGCCCGTTCCTGGCGGTGCAGCCGGTTCCTCCTGCCGCCCTGCGCTGCTGCACTGAGCGATGCGCTCCGAGCTCCGAGTCCTGCTTGGAGTTCCCAGCAGAGAAACCCCGTTTGATATTCCATTGCTATCTGGGGGAAAACCAAACCCAAGCCAACAGCCTTCGAGGCTTCAGTGCTCTCTGGGCATGAATGTGGCAAAGGTGTCTCCCGTGAGTGTGTTTTCAGGGTCAAAGTGCATCCGTCCCTCCCCGGCCTTCACTTGCACAGTGGGAGGGGACCTGCTGCAGCCTCCCCATCTGCTGCTGCATGGGGTCCACTGGGCTTTCTGCTTCTCCAAGCCCTAAGGTGGAAAACCTCCTCCTCCCTCTGTGCCGCTGTCACACTTAACCGCCAGTGTCCAGAAAGGCCTTGGAGCTCTGTCGAGCTGTGCTGAGTTCCTACCAATGCTCTTGGGGTGATATTCCTGCCTGGCGGGGGGAAGCCTTGCGCTGGGGGTTATAGGAGACTGGCTGCTGGCATTTCAGCACCTGGCATCTCGTGCCTGCCCAGGCAGGGTGCACCTGAAATAGTGGCAACCGCTCGGTGCATTACTCATGTGCCAGTGCTGGGATGGGGGAGAGGAAGGTAAGCGGCTTGAAATTGATGTAATTTAGTACAGAGCAGAGAAATACATGAAAAGCTTCTTGCAGGTGGGGGGGTGTGTCAAGGCAGTGTGGTCCTGAACACAAGAAGAAGAGGAAAAAGGCCCCTTCCTGTACCATGGGTTCACCCCAGCTGTCCTGGAGGTGGACGGCTGCTGGAGATCCTGGCTCTGTTTGACCTGACCAGAGCAGTATGGTTAGACCAGGTGGCAACAGAGATGTGACATCTGTCATGCAAACATGACAGCACCAAACCCTCTGGTGAAAACCAACTCCTTGCTACCTATGGCTGGAAGTTTGGAAGCAGCCCAGAGAAGCTGCTGGTGCAAGCACTTGAGAAGCTGATTGTTGAGTTCAGTCAGGGAGCTTGATCTGGCTGAGGGACTGCTGTTATTTGCCAGGGGGAGTAGTTTGCAAAATCCACTTTGCAATTCCTGCTGCGTTAATGCTGGGCTGGGAGATGGAGAGCAAGGGGCAGCATGGCAATGGAAAACTTGCTTTGGAAGCCTCACCTTGGGCAGCTCCAGTTCCGATCACTGAGAGGGTGCGGGCAGGGTTTTAGCAGGGGTCAGCATGGAGATTGTGTGGGCTTGGTTCTCTTCGGTAATGTGGGAGTGGGTGGGTGAAGGCAGCAGCAGCCTGTCCTGCCACCCTCAGCCTGGGCTGAAGAGATGGTTATCTTGATGCTGTTGGGATTTTGGTGAAAGGGGGATTTGTGTGGTGATAACTATTAGAAAATACCCATGCCTGAAGAGCTTTGTCTCAGGAAACTCACTTCTACTGGCTGCACAACGGTATTTCAGAAGGGATAGTAATTGCTTGACTCAATTCCACGTGTAGCTAAGTCATGGCTAACCTGAGTACAAGCTTGCTTTTACTACAAGGACAACATCTGCTTTTTCTGGAGCCTGGAAGAGACTGGTTTGCAAAGGAGCAGCCTCTCTTTTTGCGAAATGATGAGAGGTTTTAATGAACATGGGTTGTTCATTGAACAAATGAACAAATCCCCCTTGGTTTTAATTTCAGGAGGGGATTTGTTTCACTGAACATCCCTTTGAGGGTTTGCTGTTGGAGGTGGACACATTCAGCACCTTTCTGTTTGCAGTTCTTAGAGCATCTTTTTGGGGGTGAAGGTGCTTTAATATCACACCATGAGCCCAAAGTGCAGCGCTCATCTTCTGACTTCATTCTAAACCGGTTTTCTTCAGAGTTACTTAAATTGGCTGGGCATCTATTTAGCTAAATCAAAATAAGACTGTGGTTTCATGTACACTTCCTTTGACAGATGTGATGGGTTAAGCAGGTTCTGTGCCAGGCTGTGCTCTCTGTCCCTCTTGGTGAACCTGATCTAGGAGCTAGTAGGGGTTAGAACCAGGCCAGGGGGGAGCCCACAAGGGTTTTAAACTGAGATCAACTCCCTGATCAAGTTTACCAGGACCCTGCATAGTTTCAGTGACGTGATTGAAGGGGTGAAGGAAGAGAAGGGCTTCAACAGCTCCTTCTGCTCAAAGACAGGCATGTGAAGCCAAGCTCTAGCTGTGTTCTCCAAGGGGTTCCTACTCGTTTCATTACATCCGTTTAAAGTCGCTTCAAGCAGCACAAGTGTAGACAGGAGATGTGCTCTGTTTCCTCATGTCGACTTGACAGAAAGCATGTTCTGACCAGGGGAGGCTGCAGTTGCTCTTTCTGGTTCGGCGTTGCGCTGGGAGGCTGCTGCTCTTCCCATGTTTCTCAATAAACCTCCTGGCCTACCTCCTTAAGGATGCTGTTCTTTCAGTCTTTGTGCAGGTTTGTGCTTGAGACCACATCTATGGTTTTGCCCCCGTTTTATTCCTTCTTGTAGGTGAAATCTTGATTCTTTTTCTCTTCTGTTCTTCGTTCCCTGTGAAATGCCTGTCTTTGGCACGTGTCCCATGTCGTCTGTAGCGGACAGAGGCCAAGAATTCATGAAACGGTGTCTATCTCTGTTGCTGTGTCCTCCCGGCTCCCTTCTCATGGCCATCATGCCTCCTCTGTTGACCAGCTTTTACTCAAGTACTCTAAATATGCTGCTTCTCCCAGCTTCTCGTACCACCTTCTTATCACTTTTCCCTCGCCAGACCTATTCTCGGGTCACGCCTGGTCTGTTCAAGGCTTCAGCTCGTCTCCAACTCCCGTTCCACATGGTGTAGCCGTATGTGTCCCCTTCCCTGTTGCACAAAAAAGATCCCTTTTGGTTTCCCCCCAAACATCTGTCCTGTCACTATGCTCGAGGGCAGGACCTTTCTCCTCCCTTTCTTTCAGTTTAGCCTAAGATGGTGAAATCCCCGCAGATTGTTTGTTCCCCTATTTCCTTTATGTTGCATTTCTCTCCAAGCATTGCAAAACTCCTCCCCTTCCTGCTCCAAGCCACCTCGCATTCTCTTTGGGTATGACCCTGCTCTCTGTCTCACCGCCCGCCCGGCTCCCCCTTCACTGCAGAGCATTGCTTCCAAACCCGTGTCCTTTAGCAGGTTTCCCCCGCTTCTCCTGACCTCTGGCTGCCGCGCTCTGTTTGCTCACTTGTGCCCTCATACGTGCAGATGGCTCTGTCGCTGCTTTTTTGCAAACAGGCTGCCTCACCCCATTTTTTCCTACGTGCCCGGCACTTCTTTCTGCCTGAGGATCCCCACAGGCACGTTTGGGCTGAGGTGAGGGCACCCGGCAGCGGCTGCATGCAGTTCCGCGGCTGGACCCCTCGAGCTGCTGACCGGTAGATTCCTGCGTGGCTCGTTTCCGCATAAACGGAAGGTGCAAGCTGCTTCTTGTCCCGTTCAGAGCTCGTGTCGCCAGGAGTTTGTCAGGGAACAGCCAGCCGATGGAGATTTAGGATCACGTGTCACTTTCAGCTTCTTCCCACTCTCGCTTGCTGCACCGAGCAGTGCAGTGGCTCCGTGCCTGCTTTACCTTCAGGTGCTCCGTGCTTCTCCGAACCGAGAGCCTCTTTGGCAGCATCTCTGCCGTTTGCAGTCAGCGCCGCTTGGTTCAACCGGGTCCACTTGTTAGCGCAGAGGATCCTCTCTTCCTCCGCTGCTTTTTCCCTGACAGGAGTGGAGCAGCAAAGCTGCCTTAGTGCTGGAACACCCAGCGCAGCAGGATTGGCTGCAGCGCTCCCTCAAAAGCTCCACCCAGCCGACGGTGCGTCTTGGATGCTCGCAAATCCCTGGATTTCCTCATGTTTTCCTTCCGTACTTCTGCTGAATACCAGCACCTTCCTGGCCGAGGGAGGGGGTAATCCCTTGTCAGCACTGTCTGAGGGCACTGCTGGCAAGCCTCTGCTCCTCTCCCGGGTCCCCCAGTTGCCTCATGTGAGGTTTTTCCTCCTTGAACCTGCCATGTGCTGGCTTGTGAAAGTCATATGGGGCCTTGGGGGATGGCAGCGTTTTAACAGACCCTCTTCTTGGGTAAAAGTCTGACTTGTGGCTTGTTCCCCAGTGCTGAGTGTTCCTCTGGAGGGAGAAGAAAGGCGAGGGTGAGGGATGCACGTGTGTGTGAAGACATCGGTGTGAAACTCTCAGGGTAGCCAGAGGCTTTTTGGCAGTAATGCTGTAACACGAGTGGGCTGCGGATGCTGCCTGGGGCACTGCTGGTTGCTTCTAGCCCTCTTCCAGACAGAAGTGTAGCATCTTGGGCACTGCACCTGTCTGCCCAGTAGCGGAGCTGGGGATGCTGCTCTGTGAAGCGCGGTTGAACAGGAGCATCCCTGGGAGAGTTCCCAACCCTCTGGTTTTCTTTTGCAGGCAGAGCGGCTTCTCGAGCCCCAGCAGCCCTGGTCAGTGACGAGCAGCTGTCATGATCTCTACAGCACCTCTCTATAGTGGGGTGCACAACTGGACCAGCACAGAGCGGATTCGCATGTGTGGCCTCAACGAGGAGAGGTGAGGTGCGTCGGCAGCGTAGTGGGAAGGAGGAAGGGAAAAGTGCCTTGGAATTGGAGAGGCTGTAGGAAGGGAGCTGGTGCTGGCTCAGCCTGTGCTTCCTGGGGTGTAACACAGACTGAGGTGTGCAAGAGAACGGGGGGGGATGGGTCTGTGATCAGATGGTATGTGATGGTCCCCAAAGCCATTGTGCTCCATCGAGGAGGGCCCACAAGCAGAGCGTGTAGCTGCATTGCCTCTGCTGTGTGGCTTGAGGATGAGCCTGCACGTGCTATTTGCTTCACCACACCTGTGCTCTGAACTGCTGGGGTGGGGGGGGGGAAGCTTGACCCACTGCAAACCAAGCCACTCAGAAGAGGTTTTGGTGACACGGGAAAGTTAGCGCAGACCAAATGATCAGATGAGAGAGCTGTGACATGCCACCAAATATGAGATTAGGGAGGATTAGTGGCTGGGAAGCAGAATCGACCAAGGCAAGTTCCTGGCCTGCCCTGTGGCGTTGCATCCCCTGATGACTCTGGGGTTGTCAGTTCTCAAAACTGATCAGTTTGGGGCTTCTGTGGGGCTTTCACATGTTCAGTGGGTTTGCCAGAGCCTGGGAAGCTCTATGGGCTCAGAGGCAGCATGTGCCTGCCACTGCTCGCTGTGGGCGTTTTGGACTCTGGGGGTGAATGCTGCGAGGGCCGGTCAGAGGAGCCGTGGGACGAGCTCAGCCCCGCTGGAGGCAGGGACATGGCAGAGATCATCTGCAGCCCTCAGCAGCGCCTGGCCCGCCGTGTGTCCCGCAGATAAGAGCTGGCAACGGTGCTGCCCTCCTCTGCCTCTCCTGAGCCACTCGCAGCCACTCCTAGTTTGCAATAGACATGGAAGTTTGGGGTGTCTGCGCAAGCAAGAGAGGACAACCGGGCTGGCTGCGGCTGGGCGCTCTCCCTCGGCTGGCACCGGGTGGCTGTGGAGCATCCCCGGCGGGGACCGGGCCAGTCGCTGACAGGGTCTGGGGCCAGTGGCGGCGGGGCAGGTCCGGCCCCGGCGGCCTTGGAGGTAGCGGAGGACAGGAGGAGGTGGGGCAGTGCCCGGCGCTGTGCCCGGGACCTGCCCGTACCCGTGCCGGGGCTGTGCCCGTTCCGGTCTGTGCCGGGGCTGTACCCGGGGCCGGGCCGTTCCCGTGCCGTTCCCGTTCCAGTCCGGGCCGGGCACGGCCCCGCTGTCCAGCTCCTGCCGTTCGCCGGCAGAGCCGCGGGCAGCCAGCTGCGCTCGGGCGCCCCCTGGCGTCCGGCCGCCGCCCTGCCCGCCCGTGTGGACTCGGACTCGGCCCCGGCTCCCCTCGGCCAGCTCCGCTGCTCCGGAACCGGGCTGCGACCGTGGGCTGACTGCGCGACCCCGCTCCCCGCGTCCCCCTCTTCCCTCCAGGCCCCTCTCACTCCGGCGGGGTGGCCCCTGTCCCGGCTTAGGGCTGGGCCCTAAGCTCCCCGAGCCCCCGAGCTGCGCAGAAGCGGCCGGGCCTGGGCATTTCCATCCCCGCGGCGGCCGGACCTGCCCGGGCTAACGGCAGCCTCCGGCTGGTGCCGTCTGACCGCGGCCGGGCTCGAGGGCTCTGCGGGAGCGGTGCTGCGAGGCCCGGTGCCGGCGTGCGGCAGCCCCGGGTCGCACCGTGTGTGGTACTTCGCTGTGAGAGCCGGGCAGGGCTGGGACCGGGTCGTGTCCTCGGCAGAAGCTGAACTCGAGCTCTTCTACCCCGGCCTCAGCAGCTTGTCTGAATGACCCTTAAAGAACAGCAAACGGCCGTTGGGTAAATACTGCTGGGGCAGGCATGGAGCGCCCCATCCCCTGTCCCCGCGGATCCTGAGCTGTGTCCTCAATGCACCCTGCTTCAGTGAGGCTCACATCCCTGAACCCAAATCCAGTCTTTCCACTCAGGAGCAGCTTTCCAAAGGGAAAGGGTCAAACGCCCAGGGCATGGGGCTGGGGGAATGAGATGAGAAGCTGCCTGTGGAAGAAGAGACAAGCAGGATGGGGGTCAGGAGCATGGCACTGGAAACATGTGGTGGAGCAGAACGGGAAGCGGAGGGTGAGGAGTGGGTGTGGGCTCAGGCTGTGAGGCAGCGTACTGAGGACAGCCGGAGGGCCAAAATGCTGTGGCTGAGGAAGATGTGTAGAGCTGCTGGGCCATAGAGAAAGGCTTGTCCAGGCTGCAGGAGCCATAGGGAGAGCCGTTATGTGAGAGGAGGTGTGATCCAGGCGGCATTGCTCCGGGAGCGGGAGGACATGGCAGTACTCCTCACCCCCTTGGTCTGCAGCGGCTAGTACCCACTGTGTTTTGTGTGGTGAGGAGGAGCTACCTGGAGCAGCCACGCTTCCTTAGGCTGCCAGCTCTGCTGCTGTCCTGCGCTGGGGTGCTGGGAGGGTGTTTTGTAATCCTCTGTCTTCTTCCTTGGCCAGGAGAGCCCCCCTTTCTGATGAGGAGTCTAAAACGAGCAGCTCCCAGCACTTGAGGTCTCAGGAGTTTTGTGTCAGCAGCAGCCTTTCCGAGGTGAGCTCCTTGTGTGCTTGTGTGGGGCTGAGAAGGCCTTTCCCTGATGGAACCGGCCAAGAAAGAGCATCTACTCTAATGGGTCCCATAGCCTCCCCCTCGAGAGGAGTGCAGCACGGGGAAGCAAACAAAGCTGTTTGCCACTTCTGTCTTTGTGTCTGGGTGGGGGTTAGGGAGAAGGTCCTGCCTGCTTCACTAGGATTCACTTGCACAGCCCTACGGACACCTTCTCCCTTCTTGTTGCAGGTGGAGCTCACGGCAGTCAGTGGTGGTGGCAGCAGTGCCCAGGGCCTGGACACTGATGGCAAGGTGGAGGAAAAGTTTGGGCCCAAACTGGAAGAGCAGCCACCTGATCCCAACCCAAACCCAGAGGGAGTGGAAAAGACTGTAAAAGATGATGCCCTGGGCCCTCTGGCAAGCCAGGGGAATGGCAGAGGGCAGGAGGCTGCAATCCCGAGGGCTGCAGAGCAGGAGAGTAGCGGTGCTGATGCTGCCTGGACACCTGCAGATCCTCACAGCGCCAAGCAGGCTGATGCTGCTCCAGCCTGCTCCGTGGCACCAGAGAGCGAGCCTTCTGGGAAGGAGAAAATCACCCCAAGCAATGGAGCACAAGAGCCAGGTGTGCTGGCAGAAGGGACGTTTCCTGTGGTTGTCTCCAGCTGCAACACCTCTGCCTCCACTCCTACAACTTTTACTTTGAACAGAGTGTGCTTTCCCACATCTCAGGCCCCTGCTATGCAAAAGCTGCCCCTGTCCTTTCAGGCTGGGGCAGTTCTGAGCCCAACCCAGTCACTGGTGTACATCCCACCGCCCAGCTGTGGGCAGCCACTTAGCGTGGCCACGCTTCCAGCCACCTTGGGGGTCTCCTCCACACTCACCCTCCCTGTCCTGCCTTCCTACCTACACGATCGCTGCCTGCCGGGCATTATCGCTTCCCCAGAGCTGCGCTCCTACCCCTGCACATTCTCCGTCACCAGACCCTTGGCTTCAGATGCAAAAGTGGTGTCCGTGGAGGTGAATCAGCTGAGCTGCCCGTTGCCCTCAGGAGGAAGTGGTCCCCAGGCTGCTTCCGAGGGCACTCCCCCATCCACCACCGGCCCTTCACCCTCGTCCAGCCAGCCCTCACTGGCAGCCCCGTGTGCGAGTGCTGCTCCGTCTTCCAGCACTGGTGCATACACCAGAGCCCCAGCAGCTCCTGAGCCGCCCGCACCGGGGGCTGCCACATCGCTCTCTCCTCTGAAGTCCCCTCCGCAGCTGGAGCGTGAGATGGTCTCGTCTCCGGAGTGCAGTGAGATGCCTCTCGATCTCTCCTCCAAGTCCAATCGTCAGAAGCTGCCTCCACCCAGCCAACGCAAAACACCTCCTATGCCCATCCTCACACCTGTGCACACCAGCGGCAAAGCCCTTCTCACCACAGTCCTGTCCAAGTCCCAGCGTGCGGCCCAGAGCACGGGCAGCAGCGTCACCTCGTGTCTCGGCACCACCCCTCCCTTAGTCATCTTCCCCGAGTTCTTGCGCAATGGTGAGCAGGGCTCCTGGGTGAAGAACACTGCACTTATCAGCGCCATTCCAGGCACCTATGTTGGCGTTGCCAGCCCGGTGCCTGCCTCACTGCTGCTCAGCAAGGACCCCGCTGTGAGCTTCAGCAGGGACCCGCGCCACCTTCCCAAGCAGGAGCCTATTTCCGTCATTGATCAGGGAGAGCCTCGCAGTGCTGGGATTCCCTGTGGAAAGAAAGCCAACCAGACCAGCACAGAAGGACAGCAGGATCCTGCCAGGAGAGTTCTTCATGGCAGAGTTACTCCGGGAGCTCCTTTGTGTCAGTCCAAGGACATCTCCAATTGGAATCCTGGCCAGGGAAGTGTGTACCCACGATGTCCCATGAATGGAAAACCTTCCAATCCTCAGCTTCTGCCCCTTGGCTTGTCTCCTTATCATCAAACCCCTCTGCTTTCCATTGGCATCTCCACAGCCGGGCAGCTGCCCCCAGGCCAGAATAGCTCTTGCAAGCCAGCAGGTGCAGGTGAGCTCCCAACGTTCCCGAGCGTGCAGCCCACAGAGTCCAGTGCAGCCGCCCAGAGCCTGCCAGAGGGACTTCCCAGGCTCCCACCTCAGGAACGGGAAGCTGGAGCCAAGAGCAAGAGCTGCCGGTCCTTGCCCAAGCTCTACGAGCAGCCGGTTAACCCGGTCTTGTTGGATGCAGGTCCATCTCCTCAGACCAGTGCATTGGATGTGAAAGGGGAGAAGGGGAAGCTGGACAACCCTCAGAAGAGTCAGGAGAGTGATCCACCGAAGCCTGACTCCAGTAAGGAGGGCAATGTACAGAACGTAGAGACTGAGTCTCCTCCCCAAGGGAGCTGTAGCCTCAAGCAGTTGGATGGAAAACCTAAAGCCCAAGTGTTAGCAGCGTATTTATCACATGAGGTGCCGACAGCGGAGCAGCAGAGCCTGCGAGTGAGTTCAGAGGTGCCTTCTGTGCCTGCAGAGAGTCAGTGCAAGGAGCTGGGCTGCGAAGGCTCCCAGGAGCCCCCCGCTGCAGAGCCCCCTCAGTGTGTGCGTCAGGTGGATCTGTGCAGGGTCAAGAAGGAGCGAGTGGAGTGTGACCTGTCATTCACTCCTGTGACTTGCCTGCGAGCTGGGACTGCTCCCCAAGCCTTTGCCGAGGTCAAACTCAAAGGAGCAGGCCAAATCAAGCAAGAGGGCAGCATGCGCTGCAAGTCCAAGCGGCAGCATGGTGGGGACACCAGGCAGGCCCACAAGAGACTAAAGTGCCAAGGCCAGGAGAGCGAGGAGGCCCCTGGGAAGTCGGGGAGCTGGAGCGTGCATGGCCGGAAGGTGTGTTGATGGGCCGGGGCTGCTGGGTTATGGCAGAGGTTGGCAGGTGGGGCTTGGGGCAAGGAGGGAGCTCTCACGGGGGAGGGCTAGTTGAGTGCACAGCACTTTCCACCCATGCTCTTTGGAGTTTTGTGGCAGTGGATTAGTGCAGGTTATCTAGAGCAAAAATGGATCTGGGGTGTCAAAGATGCTGGAGGGCACCAGCATGATGAGTGGAGGGGACAGCATTTTGTCCCTTCTCCTTTGCTGCTCCAGCTCAGTCAGTCACCAGCTCAAGCTTCAGTCTGTGTCCTCCACACACAGTGGCGAAAACACCACGACAATCCACATGAACTTGGCAGGCAAGAAGCCCAGCCCTGCCTGGGGCCGGTGAAGGACCACAACAGCTTCAGGGTAAAGCGCAAGCGGCGGAGGCCAGTGAAGACGGAGCTGCCATCGCTGGTGCAGTGTGGAGACAGCCGTGAGGAAGGTACTCGGGGCACGGCACCCTGTCCTTGCGGGGTCAGGCTGCAGTGGCTCCTCACGCAGTGGCTTCCTGCAGCGGGTTGGGATCCAAACCAGAGCTACAGTGTGGTGCTGGGCTGCCCTTGCCAGGTCAGCAGATGTGTATGTGCACAGATGTGGCCTGTTTCCTCAAGGCTCATGTTTTCCTCACAGGTTACCTTGAGAAGAAACCCAAGAACAGCTTTCGGGATTTCATTCCAGTGGTGCTGAGCAGCCGGACGCGCAGCCAGTCGGGTGAGTGAGTGCCAGGGACACGGGTAGGAGGCTTGCGTGGACTGTGAGTGTTTCCCTTTTCACGTGGTCTTGGCTCTGTCTTTTGCCCTGCCTTGCAGGGTTGTTCTTGTAGATACTCTTGGCTTCTTTGTCAGCTAGAAATCCCCCATGTTTTGCAGGAAGCAATGCTGGCTCTTCTGCTGGTGTGACGGGAGAGTGTGATGTGACTGGTCAGGAGGTTCTACCGTTGCTGGAGGAGGATCAGGAAGACGAAGAGGAGGAGGAGGAAGAGGAGGAGGAAGAGGAAGAGGAGGAGGAGACATCTTTGAAACGTCGCAAGCTGCGAAAATCCCACAGGACAACTGGCTACCACAGCCGCAGGGACAGGGACAGGTCTGTGTCCGGGAGGAGCAGCTGTCACACAAGGAGGACCCGGGACCTGCCATGGAGAGTGGAATCCCCCAGGCAGCTGTGGGAGCCCAACGAGGAGGAGGAGGATGATGACAGCCATGTCAAAAGGAAGAAAAGGAGACGACAGAAAAGTCGGAAGTACCAGACGGGGGAATATTTGACGGAGCGAGAGGAGGAGCGGGTTGGTTACTCCCACAGGAGGCGGAAATCCAAAGCAGGTACAATCTGGAGAGGGGTTTCTGGTACCAGGTTGGGGACAAATGGGGATTTCTCATTCGGTTGGGATTTTGGGTGTTTTTTATTGTGTGTGAGATTTTTTTGGTGTTTTTTGCTGTTTTGGTTTATTTCTGTAATGATGAAACTCCGTTGTTATTAGTGGCTTGATGTACACAGCGTGGGCAGCAGGCTTCAACTGACCAGCTCTTCTTTCCAAAATACTTACAGTAAACTTTGGAGTAGGAAAAGCAGCCTTATGTGACTAACTAGATACTGGTCTTACCCTCAGATAAAGACAGAGGGCGTGGGAAAATGAGAATCAGATGAGGTAGTGCAGAGAAGTATTTCTGGACAAGCACAGGCCCCTGGGAGCAGTGTTCAGCTGGCTATAGGAGAGTGGAGCCACTACAATTTAGCTGGGCATCTTTATGCTCTGTGTCCCTTTATTAAGGCAACTTGCAAGCTTGCACCAGGGAGCACAAGGGCAAGAGGATTAACAAAGCTGGAGTGTCTGCAGGTGACAGAGACAACCCCCAGCCCACCCCCACTGTGGTTCATGTCTTCAGCTTTGCTGGGAGGAGGATGCAGTGCCCCTGCCAGCATCCTGCTCGCTACTCTACCAGCACTGCCCAGCCCATGCAGTCACATCAAGCCTGTGACCTGCATTTCCCTAAGGTTTAGCAGTCTCTGCAGTCCCTTCTCTCTGTCTGGATGAGAATTTGAGGCAGGAGCATGTTTGAGGCTGTCGGACGTAAGGCTGGGGCTCATCCAGCAGCACACGGTGTCTCGGGGTGTGCTGACGGCTGGTAGCTTGTAGCTGTGTCCAGGTGTCCCACAGGTAACTTCTTCCAGGATTGCAGGAGAGTGTGCCTGAGCCACCAGCTTGGGGGAAGCAGTTCTGCCAGCTCTCCATAGGCTTGGGCCTTTCTCTTGGAGGTGCTGTAGTGGGTACGAACCTGTTGCCTTATGCCACACCAGTGGTCAGATTGACAGTCCTCAGGAGACGCTGAGATACTCTGAGGTACTGTGAGAAGTCATATAGATGGCTGCTGCACTTCTGCCAGCTGATGGCTCAAGCTCTGCTTCTGCTCTGGCACAGTTTTACGCTATTGCTGCAGTATGTTGTGTCTGGGTGCCCCTGTGAGACCAGGAGCAAAGTTTCTGATGGGCTTCCTGGCATCTTTGCAATTCATGGGTGCTCTCAGGCTGGCCTCTGCTGGCATCTGTTCCAAACAGAGCCTGAGAAGGAGGTTTGGGTGCAGCAGCATTGAGGACGGTTTTCCCCAGTAGCTTTACCACACATCTTAAGAGTGTCTGTCTTGTGTCCAGAAGCCAGTTTCCCCTCAGGGACTGCTTGCTCGCCCCTCAGATGGGTAAGCTTCTGTATTTTGGATTCAGAAGTTGTGGCCTAAAGCCATCACTGGCTTTGTAGATGAGGACCTGGGCACTGTGAGTGGGCTGGCAGCCTGAGGAGGGACGGGTCCAGCCCATGTGTTTGCAGAGTGCTGTCTCCTAGCTGAAGAATCTGCATCATCTTTGGGTACAAGCTGCAGCGATCTGCTGGATAGTTTCATACTGGGTTCCCAGTCAGACCTAAGCTGTGGTCAGTTGTGTGTGAGCCCCAGCTCTAGGTAGGCTTGACCTTTTTGAAACCAGGACACCATCTGCCAGTGGGTGTCTTGTGTCTATGCAGAGTCCATCCCTGGTGGGGAGAACCTGTATGTTCACTCTGCTTCCACTTACTGCCGTGCCTCTGCCATGGGTCTGGGCCTCTGGATGTGCAGCCTGCCAAGATCAGCAGTTTGTTCTGCCTGGCAGCCTTTGGTGGTGCTGCACCTCCAGAAGCTCCTCATTCCTATTTCTCCTCTAGAGTTTAGGTACCAGAAGCAGAAGGAGTCTGTAAAGGGTAAAGGCACAGAGCTACGGCTGAGGAGCAGGCTTTCCCCATCACCCCGAAAATCTCAAGGGTGCCCAGACTTTCGGAATGGCTTCTTCCTGGAGCACTCTGACAGCTCTCCTGCCCAAGAAGAACTGGAGAAACCATCAGGAAAACGCAAATGTAAAACTAAACACCTGGCAGGGATCTGTGATGAGGGGAAGGTATGGCTTGGACTGATGAGGGGAGCACACATGGGGAGAAGAGAGAGAAGGGACTCCTGTTAGTAAGCCAAGGAGTCGCATTCCTTTCTTTTCCAGGGGAAAGGCTCTTGGAGTCAGCCAAAAATCCACTCTCTGAAGAAGTCCCAGGACTTGTGGACTCTTTGCAAGTCCCGTCGGGTCAGCCCAGGGAGTTCCCCCGAGCTGCCCCCAGTCCAGAGCATTCCTCCTGGAGCTCGGCGGCTGATTGTGAACAAAAACGCAGGGGAGACCCTTCTGCAGCGAGCAGCTCGCCTGGGCTACAAGGTGAATTTTGGTGCCCTCTGTTCCCTGTGCTGCCCTGTCTGGGTTCATGTGTAACCAGGCCCTCAACAACTCTTGCTCCTGTAGGACGTGGTGCTGTACTGCCTGCAGAAGAAAAGCAGCGACGTGAACCATCGTGACAATGCTGGCTACACAGCGCTGCACGAAGCCTGTGCGCGAGGCTGGATTGACATCCTCCACATCCTGCTCGAGCACGGTGCCAACGTGAACTGCAGTGCGCAGGATGGCACCAGGCAAGGCACTGAGAGGGGAGCACCTGGGGAAGCCCTGGGGAAGTCAGGGCAGGGAGCAGGTTGTATTTTCAGGATGTGCTGTTGGTCATCACTAGATTCGTGTTAACCCAAAACAGCATTTGCTTTGCAAACTCTGCCTTTCTCTTTTCCTATCAATGCTTCTGTCCTTGTAGGCCTGTCCACGATGCAGTAGCAAATGACAACCTGGAAACCATGTGGCTTCTACTCTCCTATGGTGCTGATCCCACTCTGGCCACTTACTCTGGGCAGACAGCTGTGAAGCTTGCCACCAGCGAGGTGATGAAGCGCTTCCTCTGCGGTAGGTGCAAAGCCCAGTGGTGGCAGTGCTTCCACCCTTCCCGTGTGGCAGCACATGGGACCAGTTGTGGGTGTCAGAGGGTTTAGAAGCGCTTGAGTAGCAAGTGACTGACTAATTTGAGCTCTGTCCTGTCATGTGTTTGTGTGTTTGCCACCCAAACTTTAATTACAGGATTGTGTACTGTTTTCCAACTAAGGTAAAAGCCACTTTCAGTCTTCAGTGTGCAAGGAGATAGCAATTCTGTGGTCACACAACTAAAGACAGTGCTGTGCATGAGGCTTGGAGTCACTGTTCCACAGTTCCTGGTTCTGTTGCATAACCTAAGTAACAGGGTTTTGCTGCCAAGTAACAGTGCCTTCTACTCAGCTATGCCCAAGTGCTGCCTACCTTCCCTTGTCAGAAGGGACCACTTGGAATCCCTGTGGCAGAGAGTGAGGCCTACCTGCTTGCTGCTCTCTGTGTAGAGGTGAGATGAGTGTTGACTTCTACACAACCACCAGGAAAAATCTTGTTTCCAGCTGTCTGTCTGAGCTCCTTCAGGCTTGAATACATGTGCAGGTGCTGGAGATGTCATTTTGAACTCAAGGCCACCCTAAGAACCCTTCTTTCCAACACATTGGGTGTTGTCAGTTGTTTTCCCTTTTCAGCTTCTATTTCATGTTCTCAGGCTGGGGCCACATTGTTCTGAGTGAGGGTACTCTTCCTGCAAGTTGTGGTTTAGCTTTTGCCATAATCCCTAACTGCAGACGAGGGAAGAGCAGCAGAGGTGAAGGGTGTAACCCAGGATCATTGGATGTGCATGCCAGTCTCATGCTTTGTTCAGTAGATAACCATTAACCCTCTCAATCTTCTCTAGATTACCTTTTGGATCTCCAGGGGCGCACGGATGGGGATCCTCGCACAGCGTGGGACTTCTACAGTAGCTCTGTACTAGGTGAGTTCAGTCTGTGCCATTTCGTGTATAGCAGCAGAGCAGAGAGATGTAATGCCAGGTAGCAACCCCTCATTTGCTTGAGCATGTGTCCCTCCCAGCTCACAGCCTTGACAGAGATCTTGCCATAATGTTACATACTGGGAGTTGCTCCTGAAAGGGACTTTTTCTTTGGGAAGCTGCATGTGTGGTTCCCTCCTGTGGGCTGAGCGTGGTGTGCAAGACTGGACTCAGGTGCTGCTGCTGATTCCTAAGGGTCTCTGGGTATCGATCCCAGAACATGTTATTCTTGTAGCACTTCTTGTTGCTCCCCTGCTAACCAATCATAAAAGACAAATCCAATGCACACACAGGACATACTTATTCCTTTGAGGTGTTAGAAGTCTTGAACTTCTTCCAGGTTCCCTTTCCTCTGCTCTGGAGGGATGGCATTTGGCTGGGCCAGGTCCTCTGTTTACAGTGCCAGGCATTTCCCAGGGAAGGCAAGACCTGTGCCTTCTGCTGTCACTTCCTGAAAGTTGTGGTTACCAGCTTAGAAGTTCTCTCAGAACAACATAGGCACAAGGTCCACAGATCTCTCATGGTGTTCCTCCAGTTCCCCCAGGGCCCATGAATGAAGATGTTCTGGATGTAGCTGTGGGGCTGTGGCAGACTGCAGAGTCCTTCCTAACCACTTCAGAGGCAGTAGGTCAGGATTCTCAGGCCCTTTGTAAAGGCTTGGGTTATTTACACTGGCAAGCTAAAAGGCTCTTGGTTTTAGCTGCTCACCTGTGTCATTTCCAACATCCTTCTAGAAGCTCAGAAAAATCAGATGATACCTCTGGAAGGATGTCCTTGCTTCTTCTTGGAGGACCCTGATGTCTCTTCCTTTCAGAACAGAAGGAATTCTGTACTACTGTTGTTTGTAGGCTTTTGCACCTCAGGTGTGCCAAGGAAACAGTTCAAGCTGCAGCCTCCTTCCTCTGAATTTCTCACTCTAGAAGCTATCTCAGTCCTTTCAGAGGAAGCCTCTTCACCATAAGAAAAAAAGCTGTTCTGTGACTGTAATATTTTAGAAGATACTTCCCTTTTTGATTGATCACTGATTCCCACTTGAATTTCTCTGATAAACAAGGAAGGATAATTGTGTGCGGTTTTGTGGGCAGGAGAGTTTGGCTCCCTTTGGTTACCACAACATGCTGAGTTCTTGGTTACCCAGAGAGTTTATGTGCTTGAGTTCTAGCATCTGCTTATCTCCCACTTCTTTCCTCTTGAAGATCCTAGCATGGGATTGCAGAGACTGCATACCCTTTAGAAGACCCACTGCTGCATGCAAGTGATTTAGAAATGTGCCGCCTTGTTTTTTGTATACCCTGATGCCTGAAGTGAAACGGGTGGATCTTGGAAGAGCAAGTTCAAATTAGCTGCTTCTTTCAGTTCTTTCATTTCCATATCCCTTGGCTTGTATTGAAAAATCTTATCTTGTATCTTGTCTTCCCACATTTCTGTCCTTCACCCCTGGAAGCAAAAAGAAAGGTTACTTTTCAGTAAGCACACTGTCACTTCTTGGTGTTTCTTGGGGAATGGATCCCTTTCCACCAGATGAAGCACAAAGCATTGCATGTCCCTTCATGTGGAGGAAAACTCCCAGGCTGCAGCTCCAGTCGGTTGCTATTCTTTGAGGCAGGAATATTGTCTACATGTTCCTTTAGATCTGCAAATCTCGGGGGGCCAAGAGATAGAGGGAAGTCAGGGTGTGGGATCTCTGAGGTCTGTGTGTGGTAAAGTCATCAGTGTCTTGCACTTGGTGATGCTTTAGCTTGACACCAAGCCCTGCTCCAGGGTTTTCTTCTACACCTGGGACTAGCATTTTTGTGCCTGATTGTCTCCCTGCTCCTGGCAGTGGTACAGGATGTCCCTGTTCTTGTCCCAGCCTTCTAAGAGAGGACTGAGTGAGGAGAGTGTTCAGGATAGACACTGAACCGCACTGTTGCCACGTCTTTGCATTTATATTCTTTCTTCCTGGGTTGCTCAAGGGATGTGAGGCTTTTCAGTGATGGCCTCTAAGCTTTGCCAGCAGTGACATTGCACCGAGATTCCTGTCACTTAGTTTTGGCCTGGTCTACAGGAAGCTTTGACAATTCGAGCCCCTTTTTTTTTCCGGTTTCGTAGGGATTTATTTTTTTTTCTCCCGGGCAGACTAAGAAATAATTTTTTTTTTTTCCTGAGACCCTGTTGGAGCCTGTCTCCTGTTTCTGAGTAAAATGACATTCTTGCTGGGGGCTGCATTCGTTTGTAGAGTGTGGTGTGTGGAGCTTTCTCATGCGTGGTGTTGAACTATGGCATGATTGGGTTATTTGCTGGTTACTACCAGCACATTTGGTCTTCCTTCTCTGTGTAGAACCTAATCTCTATTTAGTGGGAAGTTTTTGGAGTTATCCTGTATTATCTCAGCAGGACAAAACCACTCTGCAAAGCCATGACTATTCATACCTCTTAATAAAATCCAGGCAGCAAGCTATTTTTCGACAGATGCTTTTCAGATTGATGAATAGTAAATTTAACTGTCTTCAAATGGTTTATGGATCAAGTGTGCAGTTCTCCATCTCCTATGAAGCAAATCCTGCTGGAGCTCACACGCTCCTGGGACAGCCAGCTTTAAGCCAGAAATCTGTGGGACTGAGTCTCTGAAGTCATGCTTATTGATGTTGGGTTGTATTGGTCTCTACGTTTGTGCATGGTTTGGTGGCACAGCCTTGCTGTCTGTATTTAGGCACCGCTGCTGACACACCGCTGTAGAGGAGCCCCTGGGACTTTGCTCTTAGAGCTGCTGGGATGTTGTGGACATGGGACAGTGGTGGTAGCCAGTGCAGCTGTGCAGAGCTGTTCCCTAAGGAGTGATGAGCACCGGCTGATGTGAAACTGTGAGAGATGCTGATGTCTATTTTGCTTGTTGCAGAGGGGAAGGATAGCATCGGATGTGATCTTCTGCTCAACCCTCCGGGAAGTTCAGACCAGGAGGAAGAAGACCAAGATGCAGACAACTTCCTCTTTGAGTTCTCAGACAAGCCACTGCTTCCCAGCTATAACCTCCAAGTGTCGGTCTCTCGGGGGTGAGTATCTTCCTGGAGCAGAGCATGTGGGTGACATTAATGCTAGGGTGAAGTCGGAGCTCACAGAACAGAGCCCTTGAGCTTGAGAAGATAGTGGCAATACAAGGAAGCCTTAGGCTATCTTCCAGGTGCAGATGACTTGAGTTACTTATATATGGAAAATTCACACCTGCCTGAGAAGCTTTGGGAGCCCAAGCTGACTGCATGCTAAGGAGACAGGCCCGATAGAGCACACTTGTGTCCTGTAGATCTCAAAGCACCCCTCCAAAGGAGGACATGACTTATCCCTGTTTGGCAGGTAGAAACACGGAGGGATGAAGCTATTGCAGCTTCCCCAGGAGGAGAAAATTGCTGCTGCTGGGGCAGAAACCCAGCTGTGGCATGACAGCTCCCTGTCATGAGACGTCTCAAAATGAAGTATTGCATAGACTCTTTGTTCAGAAAAATGTGAAGGTAGAAATCACACTTTATAAGCCCCAAGTCAGAGAAGCAAGTGCAAGATGTAGGGTAAGATGGAATTTGTTCGGCAAATTCTGAGAGGTCCACCTCTGAGGAGGTCACCTTGGCCTCTTCTTGCAGTCAGCAAAGAGCTCATAGCAGGATTTATCCAGATGAGGGCAGGAGCGAGCGTCAGGCTGAGATGAACGGCTGGCTGTGACTGATGAGCTCCCCAGTGTCCGTGGAGGAGCCTGGGGGGAGGAGGCTCACTTGGATGGGCCCTCCTGCAAGTATGGATGTGCTGAGAGAAAAACGTGTTCCCCCAAGGGCGCTCAGGCATTGGAACAGGCCGCCCAGGGCAGTGCTGGAGTCACTGGCCCTGGCAGCGTCCACACACTGTGTAGACAAGGCCCTCAGTGACGTGGGATAGTGGTGGCTCTGGCAGTGCTGGGCAGCAGTTGGACCTGATGATCTTAGAGGTCTTTTCCAGCCCGGCTGACTCTGGTTATATGGTTCTGTGAAGTGTGACCTGCAAAGCAGCGCTCAAAGCCGGGTGTGCGGAGGGGAGGGCCAGCGTGCTGCGGGTGGGCGGCGGTGCAGTGGGCAGCGTTCCTGCAGACCCCGGTGGCCCTAACCTGCCATCCTCTCACCATCCTGCAGGCCCTGCAACTGGTTCCTCTTCTCCGACGTGCTCAAGCGGCTGAAGCTGTCCTCCCGCATCTTCCAGGCCCGCTTCCCGCACTTTGAGATTGCCACGCTGCCCAAGGCTGAGTTCCAGCGGCAGGTCTCTCTCAGTCAGGTGCTGGTGCAGGAGGAGGTGCAGGAGAGCCCCGAGCCGGTGCAGGGCTCTGCAGAGACAGTGGAGCTGGTACACTATGAGCCCGAGCTACTGCAGCTCCTGGGTTCGGTGGTGGAGTATCAGGCCTGGAGCAGCTGACGGAAACGGCTCGCTCCCTGCATCACGAGGCAATAAGGACCAACGGGAAGCGGCCCTCTCAGCGCCAGCAGCAGGGACCTGGGTCTTTGGCCAGCCAGTCCTCTCCTCGAGGCTCTCCTCCAACTGGGGAGACAGGACCCTTGCCTCCAAGGACTTGCCCAGATCCCTTTGTCACGAGCAGCAGCGGTTGCAGCTGTCAGCCCCATCCAGTTGCTGTGGGCAATGAAGCCCTCTCTGTGGGGCCACGTGAGCCAGAGCTCTTGGGGCAGCAACAGCTCTGGCTCCCCCAACACAAGAGGTGGAGGGTGCCCTGCCTGACCCGGTGGAACTGGGCCTCTCTGTTTGACCTCCCCCTCCCAACGTCTTCCATAGTATTTATTTAATTAGTATTTAATTTGTAAATGTTTCCTTTGTTTTCTGCTGAGTCTGTATCACTGTGATAGTGAGCTCCGAGCTAGGGGTGAGGGCTTTCTCCAGCCCCTGTCTGGCACACTCTGAGGCCAGCGCTCCCCTGGACCTGAGCTGCAGGCCCGGGGGGTCGTGGGCCTCCAGGGATGGGCTCCTTGATCCTTGGGCGAGAGCCTGGGAACAGTCACTGCCCTTAGCTTTGGAGCCAGCCCCGCTGCTCCATCCTCTCACCAGGCTCCTTCCTCCATCTCATTTGTTTTGTGCTGCTGCTCCCGCTCCCTGGCAGCCGTCACACCCACACTCCCCGGCAGCTTCTTGCCATGGGGGCTCTGGCCACTGCAGAAGCCCCCTCAGTGCCCGCTGCGGTGCCTGCTCAGCCTTGGCCTGCTCCCTGCTCCCCTCCAGTGTCACCACGAGCAGTTCTCTGGGAGGGAGCGGGCAAGGCGCCGCGCCGCTCCCGGGAGATGGTACAGTTTTATTGTACAGGTGCTAACAGGACTGAGGACGAGACAATCTTGCTTTCTCTGGCTCTCCTCTGCTCCGCAGTGGGAGCATTGGGTGGGCTTTTTCTGCTGGTTCATTTTTCCTTTGTGTTGTGTTTGTTCCTGGCCAGGGCAGGTGTTACCCCTTCTTTTCCCTTGGAATCCAGCCGCCAGCCTCCCCTCCTGATGGCCTGGCAGCACCTTGTGTAAGCCAAGGGTTTTTTTGCCTTTGGGTGTGTACTCTGGTTGCTCTTTCTGATTTCTGTTTTATTATAAACAGCAACAGGCTGTGTTGTCAAAAACACTGATGTACAGAAAAAAAAACCTGCATCAGGACACCGGCTCCTGCTTTTTCTTCCTTTTTCCCTGTCCCATGCCTGCCGCAGGCAGCTTTCCCTGCAGAATGGCGTGAGCCAATGGGGCAGTGAGGGAGGATGGGAATGCTGCCAGCCTAGAGCAGGCACAGGCGGTGACAGGGCACAAGCAGCTTGGAAAGAGCTGTAATAGGGTGCACCCTGCCTACACCCAGCTTTCTCCTGAGAGGGACCAGGCAGAGGCGAGCACTGCGGGGATGGGGATCTGGTTTATTGGTCTGGGAACGTGTCCACAGCGAGTGCAGGCTGCAGCACGATGGCCTCAGTGCAGCTCCCTCGGGTGTGTTGTTGGCAGTGGGGCTCTACTCCTGCACTTTCAGGCTGAGGCAGGAGCAGCGGAAAGCCCTGCGCAGAGCCGTCAGCACCCTTCTGAAGCGAGATGGTCGTTGCCGTTGGGCTGCGCCTGTGTCCGGGAGGGTGGCGATGCCTGTGGGGAAAGGAGAGCTGTAGGCATGGGGCTGGGCAAGCTCCTGCTGCCACCCACCACCGAGGGCTTCCCCCAGGGACTTTCCACTGGAGGCTTTCAGCCCTCGCCCAGGGAGGGGAGGACGGGCACAGCCGAACTCCTGTGCACGCTGCTCCCGGCCTCGCCTTGGTGCCACTTGACTCAGGGACGCACCTGGCTCATCCTTGGTGTCCTGAACACTGGCGGGTGGCATTGCCAGTTCATCTTGTGTAATGGCGGGGAGGCAATGGCTGTGCTGGCCTCTCCCTGATGCTTTTTTGGCGCTCTCCTCACCTTGCGCCTGAATAAGACCTGCATAGCTCTGTTGGTTACTGTGACCCTCTGTGAGGCAGGTGCCTCTCTCTGGGCCTGTGCTGTTGTCTGCTGCTCATCCATGCTGGGCTCTTCCTGAGGTTCTGCTTTTCTGCGTAGAACCAACTCACAGGCAGTGGGGCTGAGCAGGGCAAATGCCTCTGCTTTTGCCCCTGCTCAAAAAAGCCAAGGGAGGCTGATGCCGGTGCCTCCTCCTGCTCTTGTGCCACAGCAGCTAGAGGTGCGCGGTGCTGTTCTTCCTCAGCAGCTCAGCCAGGGTAGGAGCTGCTGACTCGGTGTCTGTGGGACCAGCTGTGGCAGGAGACACACTCTGCAGGTGTCCGGCTGCCCCTCCTGCTGCATCCGTGCCCCCGCTGCTGGGGGAGATGGACTCGTCCTGGGGACCCATGTGGGGGGGCCTGGAAAAGCTCTGGCTGTGAGGGGCTGACCAAGTTATTATATATGATGATAATAAGCACTGGGGACAGCAAGTTTTCAATGTCCTCAACAAATTTTTCTCATCCTCTCTCAAGTCCTCTGGCTCCTGTAAACACACAGCAGAACATCAGAACCTGACAGCTCTCCCCAGGCCTGTCTCTCTCAGGGCTGCAGGTAGCTGTGTGGGTGCTGTGCCGTGGGCTGCCTTCTCCCCTGCTGCCCTGTGACCAGTGCCAGGGCTGGGTGATGCAGTGGCCCATCACCTGGGCTCTGGGGCTGCTGCTGGTGGCTGCTCACTGGAGAGGTCCCTCACGGGCTGCTCTTCCGTGCTGCTTCAGTGGAGGGGTGCAGGACAGGAGAGCAAAACCACAGGCAGGGGAGAGGGAATGTGAGAGGGATGGCACAGGGAGCACCAGCAATGTCCCTGGCACACGCGCTTTGGGATCTGGGCTGCTTCCAGCACTTTGGGATCACTGGTGCCGGCCACATGCATGGCACTCACCTGCTGCAGAGATTTCTGATCCAAAGGAGAAGCTGCTGTTGCTTCTTCATATTCTTCCCCCTCCTGGGGACCCATGGGAGGGGCCTGGCAGCGATCTAGGACCAAGACTTTGATCCAGATGTTGCAGTTGGTAACATCCTGCAACTGGGACAGCTGTTTGTCCTCTTCCCATTCTTGGTCCTTCTCCTCCTCTTCCTTCTAAGTCCCGAGTTCCTCCTGCAATCACACAACTGGGATGCAAGGGATGAGTGTGCTGCAGCTCAGCGGCTGTCCGTACGCAGAGGGAGGGTCATCCCCCGCTGCTGTCCCATCCTTTCCTTGGCACTCACCTGCCTGTGTCTGAGCACCCCTCTCTGTCTCAGGGAGGAACCCTGCCCCTCACTGTCCTGCAGCTGGAGCTCCCTTTCCTCAGGGCCGTCCAGCAACCCACTCAGGCTGGGTCTCCTCTGCCTGTCAAGCTTTGGCCTGCTGCGGGCCGTACTGCTCCTCTCCTGCTCCTTCAGGGGCTCAGTCATGGGGAGCACCATGAATCTCTCTCCCACACTCAGCCCCAGAGAGGCACCTGCCTCCTGCACCTCAGGATCCCTGGTGCCAGCCACATGTGCCTTGGTTATCAGGTGCTGGGGGAGAAGCAGCAGCACCTCCTTTGTCTGGTCCTGGGGCAAGGTGCGGTGTCCCAGCCTCTGCCCCAGGGATCTCTGTGAAGCTGCATCTTCCCCTTCGTGCACTGCTGGGGAGGCAATGGTTCTGTTGTGCTCCCCCTGAGGCTTGGCAGCCACAGGAGACTCAACTGCTGCAGGTGGCATTGCCACAATCGCCAAATGCAGGTTTTTGGTTGTGCCCTTCTGTTCCACAGGCCTCTTCTTGGTTTCCGGGACTGCAGCCACAGGTAGAGCCAGAGACTTCCTCTCTTTGCTCATGGCTGTGGCCTCCAAAGCGGCATCCATTGCTCTGGTCGTCTGCGGGGCAGGTGCCCTTCTTTGTCCCTGTGCTGCTGCCTCCTGCTTGCCAGAGCGATGGGGACCTCGTGCCGGTGCAATAGGAGGGAGAGGTGCCCGGTGCTTCCCAGGAGCTCTGGGCAGGGAGCTGCTTTTTGGCTGCTCTGAAGTCTTGATGCGGGGCAGCGGGGACAGACACTGAGGAAGCACCTTCTGCTGCAGCCCCAGCAACTTGCTCTTGAGGCTGCCCATCCTGCCTGCTGCTGACAGGGGCTCTGCCGCTTGCCCAGCGCTCCTCAGTGTGTGCTGAGTGGCTGGGGCCTTGCTGCTGTTGGCTGCACGGACGGTGCCTCTTCTTGTTGGTGTCCCTGCAGCCCTGCTGTGTGCTGGCTCCTGCCGTGCCACTGGCTGCTGGCGGGGTCCCTGGCTCCCTGTCACAGGTAGCAGCCTGCAGCACCTGCTGACAGCTCCCTCTGACTGAAGTGGTGGCTGGGCTGCCATTGTCACCAATGGTGGCAGACAGAGTGTCTGCTCCTGTGTTGTCATGCTGGTTAGGGACCCAAGCCCACATCTCCCACAGCCCAGTGCTGGCAGGGGCAGGGTAGGGGCTGGCAGGTGGAATGCCACCTGCCACAGCTCCTGCTGGATTGGTGTGCACCGCTAACAAATCCCAAGTTAGATCTGTTGGAGGCTAGTGTGCCTATAACATGCTCCTGACATCATTATACCTCTGGGTTCAGCACCTCCTGTGACTGGCTCTTCCCACCCAGTTCAGCCTGTGCTTTCCAAACATGCACAAGTACACCTCCTCCATAGCTCCCATAGTTTAGTTCCTTATCTCTGGCCTTAGCAACTCCTAGCCTCACTCCTTATTCTCACATCCGTCTCATTCTGGTCACTGGGCTGCCGCACGCACTGGGCTTCAAAAGCCAGCTGACGTGGGAGCCAGTGCATCACACAGTTTCATCCCATCCGGATGCGCTCTTCCTACTTGGCCAACACGTGCTGCCAAGAGCCAGCAGGATTGCAAGCTCAGCAGCTGGGAAGTGCTGCAAGGAAAGAGGTTGCTTCACAAGCTTCTCTGCTACCTACAGGAAGGAAAACCTGGCAACAGCATGCAGCATACTTCCCCCTTTCAAAGCCAGCAATGCACAGCTACAGGACAAAGTTATTTAACTTAGAACAGTCTGACTTTATTGGTGCAAACATCAGAACTGTAGGTGACTGGAAATATTCTCATGTACTCAGAGGAGAGTGTCTGAGGTGAAGGGGTGCACACAGACAGTGGCCCCCCCTGCCCGACTCACACCTATTTTGGTGTTTCTTTTCCAGAGTTTAGTCTTCGTGGATGTTGAAAAGCTTTGCTACTTCATTGAGATCATCGTGCTCCTCCCCATCTTTGATGATCTGATGGAAGGAAGAACACATTAAAACCTGCACATACTTTCAAGTACCAGTGCTGCAAGGCTGTACCTGTCACCCATGAACACAATGAATTCCTTAGATCTCTGAAGCTCTGCTGATGACAACTTAGGCAGTCCGGAACACACCAGTACTTACTACAGCCAAATTTATATGGGAGTCTTAAACACATTATTATCAGCCTACAGGCTGGAGTTGAAACAATCTCACTACTCCTGTAGGATTTCTTTGATGCCTAGGTTTCCCTTTACAGATCTGAAGAACAAGTACCTTCAACAAGTGGTTCATCTCAGCTCTGAGAAAATGAGCCAGCTTGGCTCTTTGCATGACTTAGAGGGGCCCATGTAAGTGGCTTAAACTTGCAAACCTACCTTTTAGATGATGAGATGGAGAGGGCAAGATACACACTTGGCCCACTGATTTAGAGGAATGGCTGCTACAAGAAGGAAGGAAAGGATCTCTTTCATGGGGATGGAAGTAGTAACAGGTTTAAAGTGCATCCTGAAAGCTTCTGATTAGGTACCAACGGAAACTTCCACCACTAAGAATAGCTCATTTTGGGACAGATCACCTGGAGATGATATGGAATCTCTCAAACTACTGAAATTCTCCAGATGTTAACAAGTGACCCAAGTATAGCTGATCTTACCTTGGAGGATGGAGACTGACTATGGGGGATGGAGACAGGCTAAGCACCTACCCTGACTTTTTATGGCAGGGTATCTAGGATGATAGTTTAAGATTATTTTAGACACTTGTACATCAGAAAAAGTAGAACAAAGATAGGACATTTCATGCTTATGCTCAGCCCATTGTGATTCTTGCCTGTACTTACTACAGGCCTGAAATTTCAGCCCTGCAAAGGCAAGGCTTGAAATATAAACCTGACTCAAGTTGTTTTTTGTAAGACTTTTGAACAAACATGGAGAAAAGCACAAGGACATCTCCCATAATTCACCTGAGGCAGGGCTACCATTGGATGTTGCACAGCACTGTTCCAGACACAGCATCTGCATTTATTCATCCTAATTTTCAATTGGTAGGTTGATTTTTACGCATGAAAATCCCTGACCTAAGCAAGCCTCCCTGTTCAGCACACTAGTCCTGTACTGACCTTTCGAGCAATAGGCATCCTGTTGAAGATGTTCCACAATATGATTCCAACCACAACTTTATCCCTGAGGTAGAAAATGACACCTTTGCCATAGTCTTCTCCTTGCTTTGGAACTTGAGGCGCTGGTGAAGAGCTTGGAGAAACGTGAACTTCTGAGGCTTCTGCTTCTGTCTCACTCTCTGATCGAATACCCGTCCCTAATGCAAAGATATGAGATAGCGAACATCCAGTGCAGAAAAAAGCAGCAGCTTTTTGCTGTGATTGTGAAAGCAGACTAAAGAGTGAGGTTCTGTAACAGCCTGAGGCATTTTCCTTTGAGGTGTATACAGCAAAAGTAAGGTTTCAATAACAGGAGAATGAAGCAATCCTAACCTGAAGCACAACCCTGACAATTCCCAACTTCTTTCACTAAATGGCATCTCTTTAGGCAGCATACGCAAAATAAAGATGCTTAGATCCACACAATCTCTTTTGTCCAAAACCTGATTATTTTATGGAGATAGAGGAAACTAAGCTTCCCTGAGAAAAAAATGTTGGTAACTGAGATGGTAAGTGTCTTCTTGGAGACATTTAATATCAAAACCAGCCTTTAAAGCTTGATCTAGAAAAGAAACAGACTGATGTCTCTTAGTGCTCCACAGTATGATCAGCCTGAATCTGTGGCCACTGCAGAGACCCAAAACCTTCCATCCCCTGCCAACAGCTCCCAAGCGCAACTACAGCCCTACCTGACTGCTCTGTTGCACTTTTTGGTGTGTCTTTCGCTGTTGCTTTAGCAAAGACTCCTACTGTTGGCAAACTACTGTCAACAAGGCCAATGGCTTCGTACCCCACATTAGGGCCCAGATCACTCCTAGGAATGAAGGAGGGGAAAAAAATTAATAAATCATTTGAAGCATTAGCGAGACAAACACAAGGCAAATGCATCCAGCCCCAAAGCTTTGGGCAGGAGGGTCGGGGTGTGCAGGCTAACTGACACTATCTCTTCTGCATACGCTAGGGTGGAACAAGCAGTGAAGATACAGCAAGTCTGAGGCCATCACTTTCTGATTCAACAAACAAGAACCTCAAATACTTAAGGGGTGGCTTCCCGGAGCTGCATAGATCTTGGCTCTTTAGGAAGTCAGACATCTGACCTCAGTACTCAGTCATGGCCATTGGGATACAGCTCATAGGTACTTGCTAAAACTTCTGTGTTGCTTGCATAGTACCACTGTAACATGGAGCTGGAGCAGAAGCAAGTGTTTCTCCAGGTCCTAGTAAGATTATTTAATCCAACTTCTGGCTATGCTGTTACAAGCACCAGATTTTGCAGTACAGACAATTATTGAGTGTATTTCAGAAAGAGCATTTAGAGAAGATTAACGAGAACATGTGGCTGTCACTCCTTGAATGCGGCACCTGCTGAATATGCACTGGGGTGCTTGCAGGAGTCAAAGCAGCTCTGGTTTGGGGCCCAGAAAGTACACTTATTGTGTAAGTGTCAAAAGTGTTCCCAACTATGCCGAGGAAATGGATGCATTACACAAAACAACACGGGTCTCTTACATGTGCGCATCATGAACTTCCTGGCCAGAGTCCTCCAGACTGGGCTTACAGAAAGGAATCCCAGTAATGTGCCAGTTAACCAGACCTGGCTCCCAGCAGTGGGTAAGTCAGAACTCAAAAAGGATCCTGAACAAATGTACGAGGAGTTCCTGCCACATGCCATGTTTTGAGTCCAGGAGCAGGAAGTGTCACTTGGTGGGGGCTGGCAAGCCCCCAGGGTAACTCCTACCAACAGAACACACTACTGCAACTCACGATCCCCCATCACCTACATCTGTGTCATGGGCAAGTGTCCTGAAGAAAACCACCCAGCTGAAATGAATGCTTCTGTGGCTGTGGTTAAAAGAGAAGTGGGAAACTCCTCCAGAGTCCATGCAGGACTCTGGAACCAAGTGTTCAGGTAAATGATGGCAAGTCATAAATAACTATTTTTGAGGAGATTTCTCCAAGTAAAGTAAAACTTTTCCCCATATTTAAACTCCTGCTAACCTTACATTTCTGATCTTCAGCTCTGGGATTCTTTTTGTGTGTGGTTTTTCGTTTGTTTTAAAAAGAATGTGTGTTCCAAAACATACAGCAGAACAGCCTATTTTCTCCATAGCTCTGGAAAACAATAAACACATAAATGCTCCTGGATGCAGCTGTGCATTGCTACTGAAGCATCGGTTCAGGTAATCAGCAGTGGTGCAAAACAGTCAACACCAACAGACCATGCTGAGGAACGCGAGATCATTTTAACAGAAAAGCTGCTACTAAGTTCAACCTGCAAATCAGCCTGCTCTGCAGGAAGAGGCTGCTCAGAGAAATGGGGATCCACAGGAAGGAAAACTATTCTGGAAAGGTCAGGGCAGAGCAGCAGATGTTCAATCCCTTCCCATTCCCTGTGCTTCTGGGAACAATCAGCTGTACAAGCTATCTGCTGAAGTAGCTTTGCTGCACTCAAGAAGCAGAAACCTTTACAAGGTGTATCTTGTCACAGCTCCTCAATGAGACCAAATAAGAAATACCAAAAGAAGAAATCACATTACCAGAACATGGACTGATGCCAATAGGGCTTTGCAGCTCCTGTCATGTTTTCTCCAGCCAGTCTTCCACTCACAACAGCATGATCATGGTGCTCTACACGTCTCCTACCTAGTTTGATATCATAGAAGCAGGCAGCATCCCCTGCCTTAAAAAGAATCATTCAGTGAGGGCTGAACATTGACATTGAAAGCTTAAACTAATCACAACCAAAAAATGGCACTGGGAAGAGAACAAAGTGGAAATATGGACCAAGAATATCTAACAAATCCCAACCACCACTGCTGCTGTATCCCACTCCCCAAGCCACACAAGTCCTGGTTTTTCAGCATTTTTCATCAATCTTTCAAAAAATAAAGACTATCAGGTACATTTTTCCAGAAGAACTGAAGTCAACTCCCACCCCTCTTACAGAGTAGAATAACCCATGGTATCTTTAGGTTACCCCAACTCCTCTTACACAGCACAACTTAGAACACTCGCACCATTGTTCCCACAGCACAAAGCATGCTGTGGTGCACAAACAGCCTCCATGGCTGCTGGCAGGGTTTGTGGTACAAGTGGTCTCAACACTTGTGATGTTTTGCCCTATTCACCTAACCTGGATACACCAACCCCCGTAACTCTGTGTGGTCCAACTGCATCACAGGACCAGCAGACAAACCTCCTCCGCACGTACTCACCACCCAGATATTGGAGCGTGCCTGCAGCTCTGCATTCACCCTGAACCCCCCGAAGTCAGAGTCCACCTCCAGCCCAGCTGACTTGGCCAGCTCCACATTAGGCTCCAGCCCTACTGCAGCCACAATGTGATCTGTCTCCACCTGTTTGGGGGTTCATAATTAGAATCTCAATTCTCTCAGTGCTCCTGCAAACTTGGCCCTCTCCCTGTTTTAAATTTACCTTTCGTCCATCTTTCAGTTTAATCACCAGCCGCTTGCCAGAGACAGAGACAGACTTGACCACGGCGTTGGGCATGACATTAACACCCTCTGGAAGCAAACACAGGGAATGTGACTGCTCACTCAGGGGGAGACTGGTTTCAGCTGAAGGAGGGTCCTTGGTGAAAACACAGGCAGAACAGGGGCTCGGGCTAGGCACCAAGAAAGGCCACCTTATCTCTGTGGCCTTTGCCACTCCAGTTTGGAGCAAAGCATAAGAAAGCCAGCTGAAAAGTTTGAAAGAGCTACTTAAATGGCAATCAAAAGTACATGTATCATACGATGACAAGGTAACACTCAAAAGAACTCCCCAAGATAGCCTTTCAGGCACTAAGGACATTCAATTACCTATTGCTCTGCCACAAGCCAGACCAATGGGCCTGACAAGGCAGCTTCCACAAAGTAACTCAGACCTGTGGGTTATCAGCGCTTGCAATCCATAGCCCAGCTACATCCCTTCTCCCTTGATCTCCACTCCACTTACCAATGCACAGGAATATTTTCTGCATTTCATATAGCAAATGGGGAAAAGGTATCTCAGATCCCAGGGGCGTTCTGAGCTAACACCAGAGCAGCTGGCCTTACAAAGCTGTATGCATGGGGCTACACAACCCTGCTCTCAAAGTGACTCTAAGATGACTGCACTAGGCTGTACGAAGTGGAATGATTTGAGGCTAGAGCAACTCAGAAGATAACAAGGCAGTTATTGTAAGACAACTTCGGTTCCAGATCACAGAAGCTGTTAAAGTAACTCGCAAATATGCAGTAGGGATCATTCTGTGCAGAAACAGCCAGAGGGAAAACCTCACCAGCATCAGCACACATGTGTGCTTGGTGTTCCCAGAGGAACATCTAAGAGGCCAGATATTCATGGCAGCTCTGCACTACCCAAGCTGCCTGAACTGCAGCTTGTTCTGTTCTGCAGCTGAGCCACCTCAGGGACCTGGTCTTCCTGAGGCTGCACCAGCAGACAAGCAGAGAGCTGTATCTCACAGAGAACAGCTAAACAACACCCACTGGCCTAAACACCACAGCTCTACCACTCTCTGAGGAGGAACCCTGAAGTACAGCTTTACCTCTTCTGACTTTCTCTGTGGTCCAGTTGCTCAGATATTCTGGCAAGACTTTGCCCATGTTGCCATTCTCTGGAAACAGCTGAATCACCTCCAGGCCTCTGCTTCGTGCTGAAAGGAATGCAAAGAGGTTTACAACCTATGGCTAAAGAGCAGCAGTACAGATTCAGGACTTGACTTTATGCAAAGAGCTTGACAGAAGTTTCTGAAATGGGGAATTCTGGCTCCCAGATTTCTCACAGTAGTCAGAAAGTGACTGACCACTGTTTCCCATACACCTGCAAACTCCAGGGTCACAGACAGCAGACTTCCAAGTCAAATGCATATTGTGCTGGAGAAAACTTCCCGTATCAGAAAACTGCCATTAAGACACTACTCAAAGCTGCACACACTTGACAGTAAGAATCCAGTTGCTCATGGCCTCTCTGAAATGCCAGTTTCAAGGTGGCTTTTAGCATTGAGAGAACAAATATAACTTTTACAGGGTGGAATGACTTTGCAGCATGTTCAGGTCTCATAGGGAGCCCGACTGACAAACCTCTTTGTGGCCAGGGGCTGCTTGACAACTAATGGGAGAGAAAATGGAAAACTAGGTCAGGCCATACAGCCAACAGCACACGTGTGCAACAGGGTCATTTCAAGCAGACGAGTCTGTGCAAAAAATCAGCAGCTGGAGAATGGAGTTTACAACGTTAGGCTGCTTACATGCAGTGTCTGTCACTTCTGTCAAGGTGCCAGCTGAAGCCACACTGCCCACAGCAGCACACTTACCTCTTCTTCCCAGCGCACAGGCCAGCTCACTGCCAAGAAAGCCACCACCAATGATTGTGATGGACTTGACCTCTCTTGAAATCTTTTCCAGTTTTTTGTAGTCCTCAATCTGAAAGAAGACATTTCAAATATCCTCAAACAGGAATGGCAGCAGAAGGCATTTTTCTCCAATTTCTCCTGTAATAAGAGCAGCTCTCTCCCCAAATTAGAAAGGGAGATTTGCTTCTCCTTCATCCTCTTTGTTTACTGCACATGAAAAAACCTCTCTGGCTTCCTAATGTTTGTGCTACCTTTTCCCTGTCCAGGTAATCTCAGATTCCTGCATTTTCCCCTAACTTCCAACAGCAATTACAACTAAATTTCTAGATGCAAATGTACTACAGCCCAAACAGTACTACAAGATGCCACAGCTCATGTCATACGTCTTTCCCTTCCTACACTGAGCAGATCAGACCTTAGGGTAAGTCCAGCAAAGAGCAGAAAGTTCCCAGTTGGCTTCTTATTCCCGATTTATTCCCTGAACTAGACCAAGGAAAGGGCTGCATACCTGTCCCCAGTACCGTGTTTTCAAGAAAAGCAGTTTGTCAGCAAAAAACAACTCTACAGCTAATCAGGAGACCACTGACTAAATGCCATGTCTTTTATTCACTTCGTCCCAGGGCATGGGATGAAGGTGAAGAAATACCACAAAGCAGGCAGGGATATCAGTTTATCAGCTCATCGGAAAACCATCTAACTCAGTTCAAGAGCTAAGACAGATGCTCAACTTCACACTCAGCTCAACTGCAGAGCATGAGTAGCCTCTGTCATGTCTCAGGCCAAAGGCCAACCTCTTGCCTCCGTGCTGCAGAATCGTGGCACGCACTTATTCCTGAGGGGTGGCAGGCTGAGCACTGAGCCAGCTCCTGTGTCTCCCCACACTCCTGAAGGCACTCGCTGCTCAGAGGCCAGACTGCCCTGCAGAGCGTACACTGCTCATGGTGTTAAAAGGCCTGGAAGGTGCAAAGTCATACAGGAGGGAAACTAAAAAAAAAAAACAACCCAGCCACCAGACAAAAAAACCCCAACAATCACATCATTGCAGCTCTCAGGCCTGAGGCAAGCAGGGGAGTGCTCAGGTAGACTCCACCCGTTTAGCTGCCTTGGGAAAAGAAATGAATAACAGACTCCTGGTTACCAGCCCAGGGAAGCAGCAGCCAAGGCACAGCTGTCCTGGACCCCAAGCAGGAGCATCCATGGCTCTGTTGTTTCAACCTCACCCCACGACAGCAGCTGCTGGACATTACCTTTCGGAACAGCGTCAGCCTTTGCTGTACATCTTTCCCTGCTCTTTCAATGGCAGGAAGATTCCTTGGGGAACCACCTGAGGACAAGGAGAAAAAGACTAATGACACCATGGCCATGTCACTGGCTATCCAGACAATGCAGAGCTATCTTTAATCATGATGGTGCTTTCCAAACTGCTACAACATGCTCCGTTCCCTGTTGCCATCTGGGTTTTTAACATGAAAGACCTTCTGTGTGGAGCAGTAGGTGACCCAGCAGTCACCCACAGAAAAAGATGGGATGCTGTACACCTTGCTCCACTAACTGCAGACAGCCAATGCCACTTGAACCACACAAGACCATAGGCAGGACCTGAAGCTGGCCTGTACAGGAGTTCCTTTACTGAGCTGCTACGGAAGTCACCTTTTCCTCCTTTCCTGCTGCTTTTCACAAGGCAAAGCTGTGAACATCCCAGAGAAGCTGGCTTTTGTGAGGCAGGTGAAAAACCCAAAGCATGGCTGTCTATGACTGTCCTTCACATGACTGCTCTGCCAAGTATTTGGCATACTGCAGAAATTTCCTTGTCAGATAAATGCCACTGAACTAAAAAGGCTGGCACAAGACAAAGAACAAAAAGTGAAAAACCCCAACAGCTTACCAGTAGCAATTAGACATTTGTCATAGGATATCTGGGTACCATCACTGAGTTTCACTGTGTTGCCTCTAACATCCATATGTACAACCTGCAAAATTAAACACCCGTGCACTGTAGGGAGTTAAACTGCACAGACTATTGATTAGAAAAGCAAACTTGGAAGTTACATTCTCACACTTTTAGGTTTAGGGCAGGGGGGAGGAGGGGAGAAGACCAGAAGTAGGAATTCTTTGACAGCCATCACAGATCAAGCTGATCTTCCCAGGCTCTAAGAAATGGACTTGGACACCTGAGGTAACAGTAACAGGACTCACTGAAGCCTTATTTTAGCAAGATATAAAAAACCGAGGGCACAAATCTATTAGAAGCCTCACCATAAACTCTTCCACCTTCCTACTGCTTTTGCACAATGTCCTTGCCCACATTATAACTCAATGCTCTGATCACTCTGCTCTCCTTACCTCACCCCTGACATATATAGCCTAGCTCACATTTTGTTACACCCTGCTCTAAGGCTCTACATATTGTCCCATGCTCAAACCTTAGACTTATCCTTCCCTCTTCCTCATCTTCCCTCAGCCCACTACTCCTCCTCATAGCTTATCCTGCCTTCAAACCATGTCCTTAAGATGAACATAGTCCCTGCTTCATCACGTACACTTCCCCCAAACTTGTACACGTTCTCCTCCTCAGCCAACCCTCCACACCACCTGCACTTGTTTCAGCTTCAAGCAGAGGCTCTGCTTGGCAAGAGCTGCATGATGCTGGAACAGCAGCTTCTGTTGTACCCACCTTCTTGCCACAGAGAACTGCTACTCCACCATTTTCTACATAAGGCAGGTCATGGACAGGTACATAGAATGACGGCGGCTGGAAATAGATACTGAAACAAGATCCATTATCAAATGGGTTCCACTTTGCGATACCAGCAATTACCAATAACACCAACACACCACCTCTGAGCATCTCTAACAAGCACCAGAATTCTTTTTTATCTGCTTTTAAGAATTAGGGTCTTCACATTGTTGGAGTTCAAGGGTTTCATCAGTAAGGCTTTATCACAAAAATGAAATGCAATCCAGGGTCCCTGGAGCTCTGCTCTGAACTGTGAGCCTATACCCTTACTTTATTAACTTATTTCACAGGATTCCTGCCAGCGGTGGTGTGTGTCTCAGGGAATCCCAGAAAGATTCAAGAAGTGCTAAGTTCTGAGCTAACTCTCATGTGCAGCAGCACTGGCTACACCTTTCAGTCTGCTCCCGACTTGTAACATCTCAGCATCACTGGGAAGCCACGTGGCACCTCAAGGGCTCTCCAAGGTCAGCCAGCTACTCCAGTGCAAAATAACACACTCTGCATGCAGGATGCAGTGCCCTGTCCCCGCTTTGATCAGCCTAGTGACATTGTAGAGAGCAGACACAGAAATCTACCCAGTGATTTGTCCACACAGCACTTTGGGGTCTGCCACGGCTCTCTCACAAAACCAGCTTGATCATCAGCTTTTCCTTAAGTACTCTCTCTCATCCCTGCTGCCCATCAGTGACACATACCTCCTCTCCTTGCCATTCCACTGTCTGAATCGCAGAGTCTCTGTCACATTTGGATCATCTGAAAACCACAGTTCTTTGGAGAGAGGAGGGCGCATATAGGGCAGGGCAGGATCTTCAGACACAATCAGCACCTTTAATTGGTCATTAAACACAGCAGGTGTACAGATGCCAGGCAAATGGCAAAACACACAACAGAAGCTCTGAAGCAAGCACAGTATTCAGTCATCCACACAAGTCTGCTCTGGGCATCTCTTACCCGGGCACCAGGGTCACGAGCCCGAATGGATCTGGCAGCAGCAAAAGCAGCAGTTCCTCCACCAATCAGCAGGAAAGGAACGTGAGATGGGACCTCAGGCTGAGCCCCAGGAGCTGCAGGTGACAGATTGGACAGCTTACTGCAAGCTCAGCAGGGAAAACGGCCCAGCCCAGCCCTAAAGAACAGTATGCCACCAGATGCCTCTCCCATACAGCCTTCCTTTGGCAAACTGCCCCTCAAATACTCCCCACCCCAAATACTTCCCAAGAACCATGCTGCTGCTTCAAAGCTGGCTCCCTGCACAAACCAAAATGCCAGCTTTCAACAAACTACCTTTTCTAAGCCAGATCTGCTCAGCTCAGCTCAGGGGCAGTCGCAGAGTTTTGGAACAGTCTTGTAGCACAGCTTTCATCGCAGGGCTTTAGCCCCTCTCTTACAGATCTACTTTTCTCTGGTTTAGGATGTTAAGAATGATCTATGTAACAGCTTGAAATATCACTATTTGGAGAGCCTGTTAACAGGTTTGAAGCCTCACTGTGAACCTGTGCTACCTGTTCCGCAGATTCTCAGAGAGTTTCCTGTTATGAATGGATCAGTTTAAGAATGCTGCTTACATGTGCAGAGCTGGGAGAAGTGGTTGCAAAGTCAAAGACCCACAAAGTCTTCGTGAATTTCCAGCATTCAATACACAATTTCAGAAGCTTCATATAAGATTAGGACATTCTCTGTACAGTAGATTCAGGACAGCAAAAACATGCTTGACCTCTATTCTGGCCAAACAATATGCTAGAGAGCCAAGGGTACATGGTGCCTTGTTGAGCTAACAAGAGGGACAAAGCTCAAAAATGAGTCAGAACACCGGGAAAGGAGACATGGCCTGGGTGTTATTCAAATCAGAAAACAATTTAAGTTCTTTGGAAAACCGGAGCTGAAAAGTGTCTGATCCAGCTGCATGTCTTCCTTAACCACAAACCAACTGTGAGCAAGAAAAAAACTCTGCACTGGCCATTCAGGGAATGGTTTGTAAGAAAGGAAGGTTCCCTAAAACACCATGTGAATTCTGAAAGACCAGGTTTTGAGTTCCTAGCAGGATGCGCTTCCTCCCACATGCAGGTCCTGTCTCTAAGCAACACACAGTTAAACCGTATGCAGGAATAAAAGTTAGTTAAATATTACCATCAAGACTCACCTGCTCTGCCCTGAGCAGCAGCATCTGCATCTGAAAGAGAACACAGCAGCTGAGTTCAGCAAAGCACAGGGACACTGCAGGGAAGAAGCTGCAGGTCAGGGCTGACCCAAGGAGGCCACAGGATTCACCAGCTCTCCACTACAAAGGGACAGAGCCTCCACAAACATAGACTTACCAAGACCTCTGCGTCAGCATTTAGGCTGTGCCTGTCCCCCAGCCTCAACCCTAATAAAAATGTTCCATCCTTCAAACAAAAGCAATCAGTTTTCTGTCCTGTCTGCTGGACATTTTGTGTGGGTTTCCTAGTAAAGTGACATACCAGCTCTCTGCTCTATGGCCTAAAGCCACTGTTATTACTAAATACACAATCCTCCGGCTCAATGGTTCAGACAGATTTCATAAATCAAGAGAACTTCCATGAGCAACCTGTGCTCCACATAAAGCCTGCAAAGCATCAAGAGCCTCACTAATTGCCCCAATTCCTCCCTCTACATGCAGCCCAAGCAGGCTGCTTCTCACATGCCCAGCCCACTTTACATGGGACAGGAATGTTGCACAGCACAGAGGACTTTGCGCTGGCAGACCACATTATCCCTGTGGAATCACAGTGTCTTTGCCAGGCTGCGTAAGGGTAGAAGCCAAAAGCAGAGATAACGCTTTTCTTTTATCACAGAAGACACAAACAGCAGGAAGGAGCCCTGAGAGACAACCTACTTTAACCTCATGATTAACTGTAAAGCAAAGCCTTGTTCTGGGCCATGGAAAGCTAGCACCATCTTCTATGCTGGGAAAACATGGGAATCACAAACAGCAGTGTACACTGAGAATGACAATGCTGTGAAGGCATAAGCATGCAGCTTACATTAATCTGTTTTCAGAAGGGATCTGTTCCATTTGTTTTAGAGGTCTCAAGTTAGCAGCTTATGACAAACAGACCCAAACCCAGAACCATCAGGCTCGTACGCACCAGGAGGAGACGATTCCTTTTGCTGAGACCGCTTAGTTATTGTTGTTACCCGGCTGGTGAATCGCTCTTTGTTTTCTCGCAATGTTTTATATACCTGGAGACGGACAAGGGGATATTTAACTTATGCACCTTAGAGCAACAAAGCACCGTGCTGCTTCTGCCCCCCCACCAGGCATCTGTCCATCCTGCTTGCTCAGAAAAGGCATCTGCTGTTTATTAAAGCACATGGACCAAAATATACCTCACTGAAAGGAGTGCTCATAAAGGTACGTGTGTATAGGTGCGAGAGGAATGTGCTCAGCAGACAATTTGCTCTACGTATGGTGTGATGAATCTCAATTGTATGGCCATTTTCCATAAGCAATCGACCTTGCTGCAGACCTGCTTCAAAAGGGACCAGATACCACAATGGCAGTGCAGTCAATCCAACTCCAAGGATATTTGCAAGCCAGGCCATGGCATAACAGGAAGATAAATTCAAGGCAAAAAGCAGCCCCCAGCTTCAAAAGCAGCTGGGCAGAACAAGCAAACAACCTCACTGGCTTTCTTTAGGCCAGATGTTACAGCAGTAACATCACCGAGGTTGGCAGTGCCCTTCAGACACACTGTGGCTGCTCTAGGCAACAGCCTCTGGCTGGAAATGCTTCCCAGGTCTGCTGACCTGCTGCCTGTGTGTCTGCTGAACCGGGACACAGTGTGAGCATCACCTGCATGCCTGGGGACACAGTTTAGTGGCACAGACAAGGAAGGAATGTTCTTTTTTTGCTGACTTCCAAAAAACACTGCTAATCTAGAAAAGCAAAGGACAATGAGACTGCTGGAAGCAGGTCAAAGCATATTTGCCCCCACAGTTAACAAATTAGAGGGAAGCAAACAATTTTAAGGCAAAACCTAGCCTTGCTAATAATGCATAAGTGCAGGATGTTAACTTTCATTTTACAGTGTTCATAAAAGAGAAAAATACCTTCTCAAGACAGTCTGAAACACAACCACCTATCCACTTACTGTATTCTGAACTGTGACAGAACATCAAAACTGGGACATTTCCAGCAGCAATAAAAGCCTCCTAAATGTGAAGGCATGATTGGTAATGCTGCAGCTGATGCCATCGACTTAGTGCTTGCTAAGCCAGGGTCCTGACATCCAAACTGCATTTGAGCAAAATTCCTTTGGGGAACTGAAATCTTTGACTCCCCAGACATTTTGCATCTTACCCATCTCCACAATTAGGTGTTCTATACCACACCAAAGAGTCTCAAACAGGATGAGGAATCTAATGCCAGGCATGAAAAAGATCACAGGCAGACAAAAGCATATCCAGGGAATGGAAACATGGTCAAAAAACATCAGAAAACAGGAACTTAGTGTTGGTAGAATCAAGATATTTTAAAGCCTTTTGCTTAAGCAGATAAAATTCAACGTTAACAAAACTACCTCTGCCTCTGCAAGCAGAACCATGAAGTGCTAAGCAAGGTGAAAGGCAGCACACAGCAAATGAAGTCTGATCCCTTTGAAAAACCTGACTATTGTACCCATGCAAAATGTCACATCAGGTCTTCAGGATACCTGTTTCCAAAGGGACAATGCCAAGCTCCTTCTAGCCAGAAAGAGCTATGTGCTATAACGGAGCAATAGTTCTGTGCTCTGCTCCGAAGACATTACCCCATTGGACAAGTTTTGTTTCCTTTCCTCCAGCACGCTCATATTTAGGTGATTGTTTCCTTTTTTGTAGGCCAACAGTACTGGTATCAGATGTGTTAATTTGTGCCTTTCTGATGGTTACAAATCAAAGGCAGCAGGTTTGGGGTTTAGATTTATTCGATAGGGAAAAGCTAATTCTAAGGCAATTTCTCCTACTAAGAACTACAATTTTGAGACTATCAGGTTTGTAAACTTGTTACTTGACAATGTCCCTTGAAATTAAGTATCTGAAGCCACGGAGCACACAGTAAAAGGCTAAGTTGGAATGCCACACAGAAAGGTGCCCTCCCTCCCTCCTCCCTCTCACCCCATTAAACCCCATTTATTTCAGTGTCTTACATAAGCTCCTGTCCCAGTGACTGTTCCTCCTACAATTAAGTATAACAAAAGGTTGCTGCCAGCTTTGCCAGGAACACCTGAAGACGTCAGTGATCTAGAAGGGCATCTTAGATGATGACATTGCAAAACTGTAGGCGAAGACAGGCAACGAGAGAGAAGAGAGGGAAAGAGCTGAGTATTAAGGACTCTTGGTTAAACAGAACTTGGGAAGAGCAGAATGTGGTTTGTAATTTCAGTTATCTTGTTTGTCAAACAGGGCAGCAAGGCACAGCAAGGAAGACTGAAAAGGAAAAGGAAAAGACCTTTCCTGTGTGCAGTGAAGTGCTGTGAATTATTTCCCAGAAGCTTTCTTCATGTGGAGTTTCATTAGAAGAAATGAGGACGGGACTTTTATCAAATATGATCCTTTACGAGAAGGAATTTTGAAACAAAGATTTGTATGACGTGAACTTTGGACCATCCATCCCTTGGTAAGGCTGCTAGGCTTCAGCTGCCTGGGAATGTGATTTACTCTCCAAGCAAAGTTTTACCCTTCTGAATCTTTTGATCAGGACACAAGTGTATGGCCACCAATTTGGGGTTGATTTGGTGTACTTTCACAAACTAAACGCTGATGTTCTGAATTGAGATCTCACAAAGAATGGTTCACTTTGGTATTAAAAACATCTACTATCCAACTCTCCCTGAACTACATGCTAAGAGCACATACAACAGGGAGAGCTTTGGTTTGTCATAGTATGTTTAAAAAAAAAAAAAGAGTGCCTTCATAGCAAAGAAACCTAAAAGGTAACTGAAATTACAGTTAAAAACCAATTCTCATCAGAAGTTAATCTCCAGCCAGCTTAGTTAGCTCCCCTTGATGTTTTCTGAAAGAAGATATAGCAGTAGAAATAAAAAGCTAAATAAAGGTATCTGAAATAGAGCAAACGGTTGACAGGAGAGATGTATGGCAGCTTCTTTCCATGAACTACCTTGCTACTTACATAGGCACCCGCTCCTAATGTTGACAAGCCCACAACAAGGGCAAAACCCGAACTAGAGCCGCTGCCCCCCGGCACGCTGGAGCCAGCCCCATGCATGCTCCGCTGCCGCTCCACCGGAGCGCTCCAGCGCTGCAGCAACTTGCCTGAGGAACACAGTTCATTAGAGAAAAACACAAACACCATCAATACAAGGGCATGGGTTGAAACTGAGAGACGAAGTCATTTCTGAAACCAAAGCAAACAAGGTGCTGCTTTAAAAAGCCCAGCACCACATCTGAGTGACTGCGCTCAGTTATTCCCTGCCACAACAATCAGCTCCAGGCAGCCGTGGATACCAAAACCACCTGCAAGATCAAAGAGTCACTGAGCAAATTAATAGCAGGAACATCTACTAGAAAGCTAGAAGGAGTATCTCCAGCTGAAGAAGCCTTCAGGCTACGCATTACTGGGAGAAGACATCAGAGATACCCAGGTACTGCACGTTTGCTGCTCTCACACGCCCCTCCAGGCCCCAGACTCAAGATGCACTTAGCATCATAGAGAACCATAGAACGGCTCAGGTTGGAAAGGGCCTTAAGACCATCCAGTTCCAACCACCTGCCATAGGCAGGAGCACCTCATACCAGATTATGCTGCCCAAGCCCCGTCCAAGCTGGCCTTGAAGACTGCCAGGGACGGGGCAGCCACAGCTTCTCTGGGCACTCTGTGCCAGCACCTCAGCACCTTCACAGGGAAGAGCTTCTGCCTTGTATCTCACCTGAACTTCCCCTGTTTGTTTGCTCCACCACATGCAAGCAAAGACAAACATAACCTTGCCAGAACAAGCCGTAGCTACAGTTATCCCAGCAAAAAAAATCCTTTTGCCAGCACAGCTCATTCCCCTGAGTTGAACCTCCAGCAGAGAGGGGCTTCTGCTGAGAAAAGGGCCTTCCAAACGAAAAGAAGGAGCAGGGCTTGCGTGTCCAGGTGAAGACAGCCACCGGCACTCAAGACACAGCGTGTGCCTGCACAGCTCTGACTTTGGGTTTCACTGTAACTGTCACAGACTCGCCCGTCCCAATGAGATCTTTAAGCGGAGCCATCACGGGGGTTGCTGGGAGCACTGTGCTGCACAGCAGCTGAAGCTGGCCTAAGCGGCCGGGCTCTTCTGCAGAACGTGCTTCTGCCTCATGCAGAAAACACCTTCCCCTGCTCCTGCTCCTGCTCTGCTGTCAGCTCCTCGCCCAAACGCACAGCTCTGCGCTGTAACCCCGCAGCGAAACCGCGGGGGCTCGAACAGCTCCACCGGGCTCAGGGTTTCCCTTCCCGCTCCTGGTGCGCCCGCACCGCACCAGCCGCGGCCGCAAACGAAGCGGAGCGAGGCCTCGCCGCCAACGGCGCTGCTGAGGAGCCCGTTCCACATTAGCGGTGCCCGGGTGCCGTCTGCCCGGCTAACGGGCGCCCAGAGCCCTCCGGGCGAGCTGCGGAGCTGGAAACCGCGGTTCTACCGCGTGCTGCCCGCGGGCAGAGCGGGACGGAGCTCCGTTCCGGGGGGGGAAGCGCCGCCACGAGAAGGGAAGCCCCAACCCGCGTGGAGGCGGAAGCCAGCGGCGGGGCCTCCCGCCTAACGCCGCTCACGGAACCCCTCCGAAGGCAGCGCCCCGGGCAGGGTCCCCCAAGCCCGCCCGGTCCCGACTCACCCGCGGCGGCACGGCCCCGCGGCACGGGACTGAGGGGCCGCAGGGCTCGCGCCACCCCGCCCGCGCCGCACCGGAACATGTCTCTGCCGGCCTCGCGCCTGCCCACCTCGCGCGTGCGCAGCCGCCCACTCGCTATTGGCGGCCGCCGCCGCGCCTCCGCCGGCCCCTCCGCGCCGCCGTGTCCCTGCTGGCGCCGCCATGCTGCGACCGCCCTGCCGCTGCCTGCCGCGCCCGCTCCGCCGCGCCGCCTGCACCGGGCCCGGCCGCCGCCTCCTGCTCTCCACGCCCATCTTCTACGTTAACGGGCCGCCGCACATCGGGCACCTCTACTCCGCACTGCTCGCCGACGCACTGCATCGGCACCGCGGCCTCCGCGGCGCCGGCCCTAGCCGCCTCTCCACTGGTGAGTGCGCGCCCGCTGGGCGCCGCGGCTGCCCCGCGCCCTCTGCCTGTGCCCGGGGCTGACCCGCCTCCCACGGGGCTGTTCCCTTTCCCCGTGTCCCGAGGCCCGTGGGGGGGTGGTTGCTCCCGCTTCCCCCGCTCTGCAGCACCCCGCTCGCTGCCCTTGCAGGGACCGACGAGCACGGGCTGAAGATCCAGCAGGCTGCGGCCGCCGCAGGAGCATCGCCCCCGGAGCTCTGCGAGCGCGTCTCGGGCCTCTTCCGCCAGGCCTTGGCCCAGGCCGGCGTCTCCTTCACCGACTTCACCCGCACCAGCCAGCCCCGGCACCAGCGAGCTGTGCAGTGCTTCTGGGGAGCCCTCCGGGACGGCGGCACCCTCTACAAAGGCTCTTACGAGGGCTGGTACTGTACCCCCGAGGAGTGCTTCCTGCCCGAGAGCCAGCTGGCCGAGGGCAGGGATGCGCAGGGGCGCCCCTGCAAGGTGTCGCTGGAGAGCGGCCATCAGGTACCGGCGCCGTCCCGCTCCCACGGACACAGCGCTCGGTGCTTTGCTGTGGCCAAATCTGGGGGTGTTTAAAGCTTCCTGCGGCCTTTTGTGCTTTACATCAGCCGAGGCTTGCCCGTATCTCGCGGAATGTCTTCTCTGTGTCTGTAGTGGTGTGTGGGGAGCAGGGGAGCACTGCCAAAGCCCCACATTTCAGCCATGGGAAGGATTCAGCTGGGGCTGGCTTTGCAGTCTGCTGGCCTGGAAACGGGGTTTGAAGGTGGTGATGAGAGGAGTTTGCTGTGCAGAAGGGTGAAGGTGTTCGGGGCGGGGGGGGGGGGGTCACTTCTGCTTTGCCATTTGGCTTCTGGACAGCTTCTGTCGGTTTTGTTATGTGGGTTTCAGCCCTCCATAAACCATTGTAACACTACAGGCCTGTGCTCTGGCGAGATGATTGCACAGTGATGCAGCCAGGAGTGCGGTGCCTGACCTGGAGTCTCTGCCACTGCATTTTCTGGGGTGTCAGGACTTACGTGGTTTAATCCAGCAGTTGCAGATAATTGTTTCAGAGGTAGGCAGAGGTTATGCTCCTGTGATATTTGTATGAGGCTGGGGCACACGAGTATTGGTTCACACAGAAAGGGATGTGTAGCACCTAATGTAGTTAGAAAAGGGATAAGTTTTCAGCCCAGGAAATTATTATATCTAAAATAGAGTCAGCAGGCTTCAGAGGCAAATTGAGGACAATTACCTGCCTTAGCTGCCTGGCAAACTGTCCAAGAGAAACAGTGTGGATGGGGGAGAGAAGGTCTTGCAAGGTGGTGTGAGAGGAGTGCTGTCAGTGCTGTAACACAGTGACAGGCTAACAAAGTTAGCAGCTGAGATGCACAAATGCTTCAACTGGGGGAAAGGAGGAAAGTAGCGCCCAGGAGAAGGGCAAAGCATGTGCCCGGGGTGTTCCTGAGCAGTAATTAACTATGTTATGTTGCCTTCTCATTTTTATTGCATAACTATGCTTGTAATTCTTGCCTGATGAAGGCAGAATACCTTCCTGGCAGGCAGGAAGGTATTCAGGTATTCCTTCCCTGGGGGCATGAGCACCTTCAGAAGTTGCTGCTGAGCCATCCCAAGTGCCTGAGGCCTCAGGGGGTGTCTGGGGAGAGCAGGTTCTTGCTGGTCGTAGAAGGCTGCTGGGGGTTCATGTGTATTGGGAGCACACCTGAAGGCAGAGGGAATGTGGGACAGCCGTTTGCTGAGAACGCTGCCTGCAAATTGGGAAGTTGTTTGTGGCACATTTCCACTGTCATTCTTTCTGCTCCTACCTTCCCAGGTGCACTGGACCAAAGAGGAGAATTACATGTTCAGGCTGTCAGCGTTCCGGGATCCTCTGTGGAAGTGGCTCCAGGAGAACCCACACGCCATCTCCCCTGACCCTTTCTACCAGCGTGTGCTGCGCTGGCTGGAAGAGGACTTGCCAGACTTGTCGGTCTCTCGGGAGAGCAGCCGGCTGCAGTGGGGTATCCCTGTCCCTGGTGACCCAACACAAACTATTTACGTGTGGGTAGATGCCCTGGTGAACTACTTGAGCGTGGTGGGCTACCCCACAGCCCATGGGGAGTGGTGGCCGGCTGCACACCACGTTGTGGGCAAGGACATTCTCAAGTTCCATGCTGTTTACTGGCCAGCTCTGCTGATGGCAGCGGGGCTGCAGCCCCCTGAGCAGATCCTTGTGCACTCCCACTGGACTGTCCGCGGGCAGAAGATGTCCAAAAGCCTGGGCAACATGGTTGACCCCTTCTCCTGTATGGAACAGTACACTGTGGATGGGTTTCGGTACTTCCTGCTAAGACAGGGTGTGCCTGAGCGGGACTGTGATTACTACCATGAGAAGGTACTTAAGGTGGTGAATTCAGAACTGGCAGATGCACTTGGGGGGCTTCTGAATCGGTCCACAGCCCTCAGCATTAACCCCAGCAACACCTACCCTTGTTTCTCAGAGTCTTGTTTTCCAAAGGTCTCAGATTCCAGGGAGGCAACAGGCACGGGCAGAGTTTCTGCTGAAGACTACGAGCTCCTGACATCCGTGGCTTCTCTGCCTCTGCAGGTGGCTGGTTACTTTGAGGGTTTCCAGATCTACAAGGCTTTAGAATGTATCACCCTGTGTGTAAGGCAGACCAACAGTTTCTTCCAGAGGCACAGGCCGTGGAAACTTGACCGGAAAGACCCTGCTGAGCAGCTCTGGCTTGACACCATCATCCACGTCACTCTGGAATGCCTGCGCATCTTTGGGACTCTACTGCAGCCCGTGATCCCACACACTGCAGACAAGCTGCTGTCCAGGCTGGCTGTTGAGCCACAAGAGAGAGCTCTCTCCAGTTTGACGTTTCTACCTCGCTACAGTGGGAAGCCATGTCCCTTTGAGGGGAGGCAGCTTGGACCTGATACTGGCGTCTTATTTCACAGACTAGAGAAGTCAAGGGAGCATCAGAGAGAAACCAAGAGGCCATAGTCCCTGGCACAGAGCTCCTGCAAATAAAAACCTCCGGGAATTCCAGAGAATGTTGTCTTTCTTAAAGCACGTTCCTCCCATCTCTTGGAGGGGTATGAAGTGGATGAGGGGAAACCAGGACGATGCAGGGCTGTGCTGCGCTGCCCAGGCGACCGGCTCAGGCCTCTGCCCGCCACGGGAGGGCGGGTGACGGGTAGGGTGACAGCGAGGTGCGGTACATGGTGTGGGGGCGTGGCCGTGCTGTGCCGTGGCCGGTACGCGGGGCGGTGCCTTGCCGGAAGCGGAGGCGCGGGATGGCGGCGGGGGTCGGTGGGCGGCCGCCGGGCCCCGACTCCTCTCTGGAGCCGTACGTGCAGACCCGCATCTTCAAGATCATTGTGATCGGAGACTCGAACGTGGGCAAGACGTGCCTGACCTTCCGGTTCTGCGGGGGCACCTTCCCCGGGCAGACCGAGGCCACCATCGGTGTGGACTTCCGCGAGAAGACGGTGGAGATCGAGGGGGAGCGCATCAAGGTGGGCACGGCAGCGCCGGCCAGTCCCTACCCCATCCCCTGCCCCATCGCTTGTCCCATCCCCTGTCCTGGGCCCTGCCCCAGGTGCTGAACACCTCCTGGGGGCTTTCCCATCCCCAGCCAAGCTCTGAGGAGTGGAGCAGGGATGGTTTCTCCTCCCCGTGCTGCAGAGATGCTTTCCGAGCCCATCTCTGTTGCCTTGTCACTGCCTATGGCGTTTGCTTGAGCTGGCAGCTCAAGATGGCTCAGGGTGCACCGCGGCCGTCTTGCCCTCCGGCCCCAGAGTGCCCTGAGAGTTCTTGTGCCATGGGAGAGGTGGAGCCGAGGATGAGCTGTGCAGAAACCAGTGTGGTTTCAGGAGCAGATGGCTGTGGACTGCCAGGCCAGGAGACAGTGGGCTCCGCAGCTGCGGTATTAATGCTGCAGGTGGCTCTTGGCGAGCACGGGGAGGGTGTCATCTCAGCAGCATTAGAATAGGCTGAATTCATGGATTCCCAGCCTGATTTGGTTGGCAGGGACTTTAAAGCTCATCCAGCTCCAGCCACGAGCAGGGACACCTTCCACTAGACCACACTGCTCCAAGCTCCATCCAACCTGGAAGTGCATCCTTTACCTTCTGGTGATACTGTGTAGTTCAGCCAAGGGTACTACTCACTGCCTTCATTGCTAGGTCACACTGCTGGTTCACCTCCAACCTGGTGTCCATCAGGACCCCCAAGTCCTGTCTTGCAAAGCCACTTCCAAGCTGGGTGCTCCCCAGCATGTCCTGGGGCATGGAGTTGTTCTTCCCCAGGACAGGAGTTGGCAGTTCTCTGTTGAACTTCATGAGGGTGCTGTTAGTGCATTTCTCCAGGCTTTTGAGGTCCCTTTAGACAGCAGCATGACTGTCTCTCCTCTTAGCCATGCAGAGCTCCGTGCCCTCCTGCTGGTCTCACACAAAAGGTGATTCCCCATCATCTTTGCCCTAACTCTTCTATACAGACCTCTGTGTAATTGTTGGGGTTCTCTTTAATGGCATAGGGTTAGGTGGAAGAATGTCCTGATTTGGCTCAAGAATGTTTGTGAGAAGTATTTTGTGCAATTTTTCTGTGGTGGGGATGGTTGGCCAAGTGTACTGGGAAAAGGCTGAGAAGCAGGGAGCACTGCTTCCTGAATCATAGAATCCCAGACTGGTTTGGGCTAAAGGGACCTTAAAGCTCCTCCAGTTCCAACCCCTGTCACGGGCAGGGGCACCTTCCACTAGAGCAGCTTGTTCCAAGCCCGTGTCCAACCTGGCCTTGAACACTGCCAGGAATGGGGCAGCCACAGCTTCTCTGGGCACCCTGTGCCAGCGCCTCAGCACCCTCACAGGGAAGAGCTTCTGCCTAAGAGTTCATCTCAGTCTCCCCTCTGGCAGGTTAAAGCCATTCCCCTTGGCCTGTCCCTATAGGGCCTTGTAAATGCAAGTGCTGAGGGATCTCTCTCTTACTAGATGAGCTGTGCTTGCTTGGTGGAATTACATAAGCATGTTCCCTGTCACATACAGCCTTGGGCACTGTCAGTGTAGGACAAAAGCTTGTGTAACTCATCCACTGATCCTGGTTCATGTGGTAAACTGCCTCTCCCTGCAAGGCTCACTGCCTGCGCTTCCTCAGGCTGAGGTGCTGTGGTTGGAAGGGCCTGTGGGAAGCAATCCCACATCTTCCTGCAGGGAGCTTGGTGAGCAGCCTGCCTCAGGGCGACACGCAGCGCTCCCGCAGCCTTCCTTCTCTCCTGCTTTGCTTCCCAGGTGCAAGTGTGGGACACAGCTGGCCAGGAGAGGTTTCGGAAGAGCATGGTGGAGCACTACTACCGCAATGTGCATGCTGTCGTCTTTGTTTATGATGTCACAAAGATGTCGTCCTTCACCAACCTCAAGACATGGATTGAGGAGTGCAATGGGCATGCGGTGTCCCCCACTGTCCCTAGGGTGCTCGTTGGCAACAAGTGTGACTTGAAAGACCTGATCCAAGTGCCATCCAGCATGGCCCTCAAATTCGCCGACGCTCACAATATGCTTTTGTTTGAGACCTCGGCCAAGGACCCTAAGGAGAGCCAGAACGTGGATGCGATCTTCATGTGCCTGGCCTGCCGGCTGAAGGCGCAGCGCTCGCCGCCCTGCCGGGACCTGGAGGGCTGGTCGGGCCAGGCCCGCAGGCTGGAGCCAGCGCACACCACCAGCAGTAAAACCTGCCCGTGCTGAGCGGGACCGGCGGCACGGCCCCGGCCGCGTTCATCCCAATAAAGTCTCTGCGGCTCCAGGCAACTCTGGGTCTTGCTTTGCGCGGCTCGGCAGCGCTCGGGCTCGGCTACGCTCGGCTGCGCTCGGCTCCGGCTCGGCTGCGCGCATGCGCAGTGTGCGGCGGCGCCGCCATGAAGTAGGTGTGCGGGGCGCGGAGGAGGGAAGGGGGGAGAAGGTGCGCGGCCTGGTCCCCGTCCCCGTCCCCGTCCCCGTCCCCGTCCCCGTCCCCGTCCCCGTCCCCGAGCTGAATGTGCCCCCCGCCTTCAGCCCCCTGACGAAGGTGAAGCTGATCAACGAGCTAAACGCGAGGGAGGCGGAGCTGGGCGTGCAGGAGGCGGTCTCGTGGCACGCGGAGTACAAGGACAGCGCCTGGATCTTCATCGGTACGGCCGAGGAGGGCTGGGGCTGGGGGGTCCGGGTCAGGGTCCGGGCCAGGGCCTACGCAGTGCCCGTGTCCCGTTCCTCCCTGCCTCTTTCCCCGCAGGCGGGCTGCACTACGAGCTGACAGAGGGCGATGTCATCTGCGTGTTCTCGCAGTAAGTGCGCAGCCCCCAGGCCCGCCACGCCCCTGCCGCTGCCTCGGGTGCTCAGGAGTGTGTTGCAGGTACGGGGAGGTCGTCAACATCAACCTGGTGAGGGATAAGAAGACCGGAAAGTCCAAAGGCTTCTGCTTTCTGTGCTATGAGGACCAGAGGAGCACCATCCTCGCTGTTGATAACTTCAATGGGATCAAGGTGAGGGAGCAGCCTGGGAAGCAGGTCTGTCTGTGTGTCACCCTCGTGTGGCTCCTGTAATGCTGCCTCACATCAGCCAGGAGCCCTCGCCACCCACAGCATGTGGGGAGCTGGGCTGTGCCCTCGCTAACAGCAGGACTCCCCTCGTAGATCAAAGGAAGGACAATTCGAGTGGACCATGTGGCCAACTATCGGCCTCCCCAGGACTCTGATGACTTGGATGATGTTACAAAAAACCTCCATGCAAAGGGTTGTGGAGTTAAAACCCCACCTCATACGTCCTCTGATTCCCTGTCAGAAGATGATGGTGTGCCTGTAAAAAAGCCAAAAGGTGAGGTGTGCTCCTGCAGCCCTGACCCCCAGTGGGAGCCTCTGCACAGAGCCCTTGGCCTTGAGAGGGCCCTTTCCTCAGGGAAGCACCGAGGGTGGGTGGACTCTTGAAAAGAGGAGGGGGGGGCTGTGTTTTGGGAAGCATGGAGAGGGAAGGCTTAGGAAGAGCACCACTTCACATCTGAATGCTGCTGCTGTATGAGTGGAGTGCTGCAGGTGGATGGGATGGCCATTGTGGCCTGTGTGAGACAACCTAATTGAACAGAACATAAAGCAGCAGATCTGGAGAAGCTTCTGTGGCTGGAAGCTGAAGTCAAAGGCGGCGGGTGGAGTGTGGACTGGGTGGACTTCAAAGGTTCTTTCTAGCCCCAAGTGCACCTAAAAATGCAGCACAAGGTAAACCCAACCGAGCGCCTGAATACCTCCTGTTCTTAGGGGCTGCAGCAGGTTTTGTGAAATATAGAGTACCTCCACAGTGACTTGAACGAATGTAAAGGACCAGCCCATGCAGCTGCAGTGATGCATTTTTAGCAGCTGTTGGGTTTATTTTTCATCCATGCAACAGAGATCTTGGAAAAGTTACCCTAGCTGGAGCAAGCGGGGTGCCAGAAGCAGGGACTTGTAGGAGCTGCTTAATGTGGCTTGCTAGTGACTGCTGGGCAGCATGCACCTGTGATTACAGCAAGGACACAACCTGGTGAGCACTAAAGAAGGAATTAGGATGGCTGAGGCTGGAGGAGAGAAGCATCAAGGTTGGAAGTGGAATGGGATCACTAAGGGGGATGAAGGCTGCGTAGCTTGGAGGGGGAGAGCTTAAATGGGAGGGAGCTGGAGAGTCAGAGTGGTGCCTGTGGGACTGTCCATCCCAGACACAAACCGTGTATTGCAGAGAGCAGAGAGGAGTGGCCGCAGGCGAGCTCCCAGCCTGGGAAGAGAGCGCCGTCCGTGGAGGAGGCACATCCCAGGATCAAGATTAAGAAGGAGAAGGAGGACCCAGCCTACGAGCGCTACGCCAGCGGGAGCCAGCAGCCCTGGAGGGGCTCCGAGAGGAAGCCTGCAAGCAGGACACAGCGGGAAGAGGACGAGCGGAGGCACCAGAGGCCCCTGGAGAGGAGAGGGGAGAGGAGCTGCCAGGAGCAGCGGGGCCAAGGCGGGTTGTGGGAAGGCAGGCGGGAGGAGGCTGGCAGGAGGGGTGAGTGTTTCGGTAGCCGCCGGGGAGAATGTCCTGAGGGTGGCCGGGCCCGGGAGCACAGCCCCCGGGAGCTCTGGCACCGGGAGCGCAGCTCCACCAGGGGTTCCAGCCGCTGCTGACACCCCAGAACCTGCTTGGAGCCTCCCCAGGGACCTCCAACCGCTTCCACTTGGGTTCTTGTTCCCTCCTGGGCCAGGGCTCTCCTCACCACTGTGGTGTGGACCAGGACATTCCTTAGTTGCTGTCTCTGGCCCTTCCTGCAGCCATGGACTCTCATCAGGATGCTGCACTGCATTGTGGAGGTGGTCCCTGGGAGCAGCAGCAGCATCCCATTCCCAAAATACCTGGGTCTATAGAGGTGTCCCCCTTGTGCACTGTTGGGAGAGACAGGCTGGTACCTTGTTGGCCTCATATGCCGGGACTGGGTCCAGCACTGTCCAGCACCATGCCTGGATCCTGTGCTGCATCCCCAGGGCTGCACTGCTGCAGTGGAGCTGTTTACTGTTGGTTTGCATTTTGGTTTAAATGACTTTTATTAAAACGTTACCTGTTAACTCAGCGGTCACCTTGGAGCAGCATTTGTTTCCTGGTGTCATGGCTGGGAGATGCTGACACGGTGTGCAGTGATGGGGGGACGTTCATAAAATCATAGCGTGGTTTGGGTTAAAGGGACCTTAAAGCTCCTCCAGTTCCACCCCTCTGCCACGGGCAGGCACCCCTTCCACTAGAGCAGCTTGCTCCAAGCCCGTGTCCAACCTGGCCTTGAACACTGCCAGGAATGGGGCAGCCACAGCTTCTCTGGGCACCCTGTGCCAGCGCCTCAGCACCCTCACAGGGAAGAGCTTCTGCCTAAGAGCTCATCTCAGTCTCCCCTCTGGCAGGTTAAAGCCATTCCCCTTGGCCTGTCCCTACATCCCGTGTCCCAAGTCCCCCTCCAGCTTTCCTGCAGCCCCTTCAGGCACTGGAGCTGCTCTAAGGTCTCCCCTTCAGGAGCCTTCTCTTCTCCAGACTGACCCAGCCCAGCTCTCTCAGCCTCGCTTCCGAGCGAGGGGGCTGCTGCCGCACTTCGTTAGTCCCAGAAATACCCGCTCCGCCCGCCGGGGGAGCGGGGCGGATGGAGCTTAGCGCAGCCCGCGCTTCCGGATCCGGTGGTTCCGGGCTCCGCCCGCGCCGCCGCTCTCCGCCATGCCATGTCCGCGCTGAGCTGGAAACCCTTCGTGTACGGCGGGCTCGCCTCTATCGTGGCCGAGTTCGGTGAGGCGGGGGCCGGGCCGGGGAGGGCCGGAGCGGGCGGGCGGGCCGCGGCCGCTGACAGGCGCTGTCCCCGCAGGCACGTTCCCTGTGGACCTCACCAAGACGCGCCTGCAGGTGCAGGGCCAGAGCGCCGATGCGCGGTTCCGCGAGGTCCGGTACCGGGGCATGTTCCACGCCCTCTTCCGCATCTGCCGGGAGGAGGGCGGCCGCGCTCTCTACTCAGGGTAAGCGCCGGGGGACGGGAGCCACCGGACCGGGAAGCCCTCACCCGCCCGGGGAACGTCCTTCCGGACCCAGGAATCCCGCCCGGCCCGGGTCCGGCCCGCCCCAACCCTGTGCCTGTTCTGCCTGTCCCGGCCCCCCCGTCCCGCTTCGGGAATCCGTTTTCATCCCGGTTTGGGCCCCCCCTGCCCGTCCCGGGGCCAGGCAGCGGTGCTGCTGTGCCTCCTGGAGACTCCCGGTCTTCCCGAGATACAGAGCAGGGAATTGTGTGCCAAGGCCAAGGCTCCCGTGGGTGCTGGGCTCCCGTGCTGTAGGTATGGGGGCATCTGAGACGCTTCCAGGTCAGCCAGAGTTACCCTGTGTTCCTGGGGTTATTACAGGCTCCCAGGGTTGTTACCCTGTGCTTCCTGTTCTGCTGCGCTGCTGGGGGAGGTGGGGTGTGTGTGGTCTAGGTTGTGCCCCTTGGTGGTGATGGGGAGTGCTCCATGCTGGGCCCGCAGGGAGAACCAACCCAGTGTGTTGTCTGTCCCCCCAGGATCGCCCCTGCCCTGCTAAGACAGGCATCCTACGGCACCATAAAGATCGGCATCTACCAGAGCTTGAAGCGGCTCTTTGTGGATCGCATGGAAGGTTCGTGTGGGTGAGCGTGGCACCTTCAGCCTCACCAAGGTGCCCTGCGAGGTCTTGTACTCTCTGTGCAGTCCAGTTTTCCTCATTCCTTTCTCTGTCCTTCCTAGCTATGATTCCCACAGGAACAGAGTTATTGCTACTGTGTTGTTACTCTGTGCTGTGGTTCTGTTTGTGGGGTAATAGCCAGAACCTGCTTGGTTCTGTTTGTGGGGTAATAGCCAGGATGGGCTTCCACACAGGCGGGAATCTGGGTGTGCTTGGTGCTGCCCACAGCCCCAGCCAGCCCCCTCCCTGCTCCCCCCACCCTCCCAGCTCTTTTCTTTCCCCAGCCTTTATTTCTGCTTTGCAGAGCCAAACCCAAAGGTATTGTGGCCCCAGGCTCATCTTTTAGGTTTAGTCTCGGTGAAGGCATACAGCCATCTGTACATCAGTTGTTACGTGGGTTGAAAGCTCCAGCAGCGAGTCCCTGCAATTTTCCTGCTGGAGCCCGTGAGCCCGTGTGCTTGAATGTGGCGCATCCAGATAGTTGTACTGTCCGGCTCTGTAGCCATGGCTCCAGCTGGGATACAGCCAATGCTCCTGACCTGTGCACCTCTGGGAATGGGGAGTTGGCTCCCATCAAGAGCAGAGCAGCGGGAGCCTGGTACATGTTCACTGAAGGAGCACCACGATGTGCATGTGCACTTTTAATCCCTGGTGTGACACGGGTGAATCCCGTCATAGCATCGTCGAATAGTTAGGGTTGGAAAGCACCTTAAGATCATCCAGTTCCAACGCCCCTGCCATGGGCAGGAGCACCTCCCACTAAACCATGGCACCCAAGGCTCTGTCCAACCTGGCCTTGAACACCACCAGGGATGGAGCATTCCCAGCTTCCCTGGGCAGCCCATTCCAGTGCCTCACCACCCTGACAGTAAAGAATTTCTTCCTTATATCCAATCTAAACTTCCCCTGTTTTAACCCATTACTCCTTGTCCTGTCACTATAGTCCCTAATGAATAGTCCCATCCCCAGCATCCCTGTAGCACCCCTTCAGGTACTGGAAGGCTGCTATGAGGTCTCCATGCTGCCTTCTCTTCTCCAGGCTGAACAGCCCCAACGTGCTCAGGCTATTTTCGTACGGGAGGTGCTCCAGTCCCCTGATCATCCTTGTGGCCTCCTCTGGACTTGTTCCAACAGTTCCATGTCCTTTTTATGTTGAGGGCACCAGAGCTGCACACAATGCTCCAGGTGAGGTCTCACAAGAGCAGAGCAGAGGGGCAGGATCACCTCCTTCGACCTGCTGGTCACGCTCCTTTTGATGCAGCCCAGGATACGGTTGGTTTCTGGGCTGCAAGCGCACACTGAAGCCGGCTCATGTTCATTTTCTCATCCACCAACACCCCCAAGTCCTTCTCCTTGGGCTGCTCTGAATCTCTTCTCTGCCCAACCTGTAGCTGTGCCTGGGATTGCTCCGACCCAGGTGCAGGACTCTGCACTTGTCATGGTTAAACTCCATGAGGTCGGCATTAGCCCACCTCACAAGCGTGTCGAGGTCCCTCTGGATGGCATTCCTTCCCTCCAGGGTATCAACCCAACCACACAGCTCGGTGTCATCGGCAAACTTGCTGAGGGCGCACTCAATCCCACTGTCCATGGCAGCGACAAAGATGTTGAACAAGACCGGTCCCAACACCGATCCCTGAGGGACCCCACTCGTTACTGGTCTCCAGCCGGACATTGAGCCATTGACCATAACTCTTTGTGTGCAGCCATCCAGCCAGTTCTTTATCCACCCAGTGGTCCATCCATCAAATTGATGTCTCTCCAATTTAGAGACAAGGATGTCGTGTGGGACAGTGTTGAGTGCTTTGCACAAGTCCAGGTAGATGCCATCAACTGCTCCACCTCTGTCCATCAGTTCTGTAGCCCCATCATAGAAGGCCACCAAATTGGTCAGGCAGGATTTCCCCTTAGTGAAGCCATGCTGGCTGTCACCAAGCACCTTGTTGATTTTCATGTGCCTTAGCATGCCTGCCAGGAGAATCTGCCCCAAGATTTTGCCAGGTGCAGAGGTGAGACTGACTGCTCTGTAATTCCCCTGTCACACCATTCCAGCCCAGGAAGGGGTGCCCGGGCCGGTCGGCAGCACCGTGAGGACCAGGAGCACGTGGGAGCCTCTTTCCAGGGCTGCTCTGCTCTGCAGTGCTGCCTCCCCGGTGCGTGGTGCTGTGCCTGTGCAGCACCATGCGCCTCCTCGCTGCCTGTGGCAGCGGCTCCACCTGTGAGTACCCTTCTCTGAATGTTTGTCTCCCTGCAGGCCTGGGGCAGACAGTGGCCTGGCCTCCTCTGGGAATTGCAGTGGTCAGTACCAGCAAAGGGTTGTGCCTTTTCTCAACATAACCAACACCCTAATACTGGGCCTGGAAGTCTTGGATTATTCCCCCTGGAACTAATCACATCTAACTCTCTGCCTGGGTGCCTGCTCTCGGCTCTCTTGAGGTGGCTGCATAGTCTGAGCGTGGCCAACTAGGGCTCCAGATCAAACCAATCGGCATCAGGTTGCCTTGAGAAGCATTAGGCTGCCCCTTTCTGTCTCCCTCTGCCTTGGCTTGAATCCATCATGATGCCATTGCTGGACACTGAAATCTCAGTTAATTGTCCAAAATGTCCATGTCCCTCAGACTGTCTGATGAGCTGGATCCACCAGTGAGACCTGCTTCTCCCTGAGCGTGTCACTGAGTGTTCCAGCTGCTCTTTCCAACTCTGCCAGGCGTGGGGACAGATCTGCTGTGAGCTGATGGCACTGGCCAGCCTCTGCTCGTGCACCTTCACCGTGTGATTTGTGAGCTGAGCTCCTCTGCTGTTCCCAGTTTCTTGCTTGCTCAATGCAATCCATGCACCTTCCCTTCCGCTCTTTAGGATTTCTCTTCTTTGTTGCAGATGAAACGTTGCTGATCAATGTCATCTGTGGGGTGGTTTCAGGGGTGATCTCCTCTGCGCTTGCCAACCCGACAGATGTGCTAAAGGTAGGAACGTGTCTGGAGAGAGCTCCTGCTGGGCTGAGGTTTGACATGTGGAAGGTGCTGCTCTCCGGTGCAGGGAGGAGCTGTCTTCTGGCAGCAGTTCTGCTCATCTGGGGCCTTATTGATGGGGGCAGAAGCAATAAACAGACTTAAGAATGGTGATGAGGTGGAGGCTGTTGCTGTCCCCATGCGGGGAGTGGTGTCTCCTCCAGGCTGTTCTTCCCATCACTGAGCTTGTGTATCTCATGTTTCTTTCAGATCCGAATGCAGGCTCAAGGCAGTTTGTTCCAGGGGGGCATGATTGGCAGCTTCATTGACATCTACCAGCAGGAGGGTACCCGAGGCCTCTGGAGGGTGAGCGTTGGCTGTGGAGCCCCCTCCACTAGTAGCAGAACTAGCAGCTCACTACTCTTGGGTGCAGCTGTCAAGGAGAACTATGAACCAAGGGGAGTAGTAGAGTTACAAGCAGAAGCACAGCTGTGGTGGGGATGGGGCCTGTGTCACAGCAGCCTCAGTGCTGGGCCAGGCAGACCTGGTTTCCAGGGCTGAAATGTGTCTGTGAAGTTTCAGGTACAGGCAGCAGTCAAATTTCTCCCTCTTACGGTCCCTGAAGTCCTTTACAGAAGGTACCTGTGTGGGAAGGGGAGGAGGAATCAGTCAACTGCCAGTGTTGACTCAGTATTTAGAGATTATTTCTCTCTCTAGACACAGACACTGGAGATGGGAAGAGAGACTAGAAAAGATATGAGACCCTCAGTGTTGCTGATGTTTGCTGCAGACAGGACATGGTGCAGAGACAGATCAGTCTTGAGGTGGATTCCAGTGATCAAGCTAGTCATGCTGCTCTCTGGTGTGGGACAGCCACTGTCTCCTCTCTCCAGTTTCCCCTCACGCTGAGGCAGAGATGTTTGTGCTCACCAGCTCTGGCATCACCATCTGGGGAGTTTTGAGCTGGCCTGGGTTAGGCAGGAGCCCAGGAGGAGACTGTCAGGCATTGCATTAGCGCAGCAGGAGCCAGACACCTGAGAAGTACTTTTACTTCTTGCAGCAGCTTTGGGTTTGTTTGGTGAGAAAGCTGCCTGTCCCGATGGCTCATACACAGCTCAACCACATGGGAGGGTTCCTCCAGTCCCAGTGACCAGGAGCTTTCTCATGGGTCTCTGGATTACTTGGATGGCATTAGTCCCTTTGAAATGGCCCAAGTCCACACTGGTGCCATGTTCTCCATGTTCTGCAAGCTCATAGACATTTGCACATCTCGTTCCTGGTGAGGGGTTGCTGGGCTGGCTCTCAGATAGAGGGTGGCTGGTTCCTCTTGCCTAAGCCTTGTAGTTGTTGCAGTAATTGTCTTGCCAATTCCAGATCAATGTCCTGCTGGCAGCAACTCTTCATACGTGAAAATCGAAGTCAGAAGCTTTCACAAAGCTGTTCTGTAGCAAGGGGGAGCTGGAGCCCCACCTGCCTCCTTAGAGTTGCTCCTCTTGGGGTGCAGGATTTCTGGTGTTAAAATGGGTGGGTGCTGTTCGGTGGGGAAAGATGAGTGGATTTTAGCCCGATTCCTGCATGCTCATGGCTGGGAGGAGGGGAGCAGCGAGTAGTTCATCTGCCTGGAGTAACGCTGCCAGGGGCAAGGAGTCCCCTTGAGCTCTGGAGTAAAGCTGGGAGACGGTGAGCTTGACCTCAGAGCTCCAGCTGCGAGGCAGGGCAGGGAGATATGGAGCAGATTGTCAGCAAGAGGCCCCTGAGAGGAAGGAGGGGGATTTGTTAGAGTAGCTGCAGCCCCCAGCTCTGTCTGTGACTGGTGCTTGTGCTCTGTAGGGTGTTGTCCCAACAGCTCAGAGAGCTGCCATTGTGGTCGGCGTGGAGCTGCCGGTCTACGACATCACCAAGAAGCACTTAATCCTGTCGGGGCTGATGGGTGACACCATCTTTGCCCACTTCGTGTGAGTATTTCCTGCTTCACTCTTCAGGCTTGACAGGGGTATGGGAAGCTGAGGGGCAAGGTGGGATTAGGGCTGAGACCTGTTCCCAGAGCCAGTGCTCTGAGCTGCAGAGAGCAGGCTTGGTAATTCAGAGGGATCGGCTGTGTTGGCTGGAGCAGTTCAGTGAGTATCAGCAGGTATTCCCAGGGAGATCTCCCTGGAGAAGGAGCCAGGCAGAAATCATGGAATGTCAGGATGATGTCAGCTCACTGATGTCAGCCACAAACGCTGTTGCTCCATGTGCGTGCCCTGGTATGAGCAAGGCAGGAGCTGCAGATGTGTGACTGTGTAGCAGTCACCTGAAACAACTGCTCTAGCCTGAGGTCCTCGCCTGAGCCAGGGCTGTCAGCTTGCAGGCGTTGCTCTAAAAGCAACAAGGTAAAGAGAGACTTGCAAAGCTTATGAGGCCCTGAGCTTGAGCCATGTTTGAAGTCAGCGTGCTCTGAGCAGGGGATGGGTTAGAGACCTCCCAGAGGCTTTTTTCCACCTACATTTTCATGTTCTTCTGGCAGACACTTGAGGTGCTGCAGTGCTCCTGTCAGGTTTGCCTCCTGTGGGCTGAAGGTAACGAGCACTGCACCATATGTAGAGGGAGGGGACTTGCAGCTGCATGCTCCCTCTTGCTGCTGCCTTTGGCCTTCCTCCCTCCTTCCCCACCCTGAAGAAGTGTTTGCTGTGGTGAGCAGGATGTGCGCTTCTGAGAGGCCGCCTTCAGGTCTGTGTTGCTTTGATGGCACCTGGAGGCACTTGCTGGCCTGCAGTGTACCCTCTGGAGACCAGCAATGGGCCCTGACAAGGGTCTACGTAAGACAAAGCTGAGCATTTCCCTTCTCCTGGAGTGTCTCTCTGGGCTCCTGAAGTTCTCTGCTTGCTTCCTGGGTGGGAACAGGCAGTGCAGCTAATGTCTATTGCAAAGTGCCTGTCATAAAATGCAGTGAAAGGTGTTCTCTTGTGCTGCTGTCCTGCGTGAGCAGGAGCAGTGTGCTCAGAGCTGTTCCTGTCTCTGTTTTGCTGTGTGTGCAGTTCCAGTTTCACCTGTGGGCTGGCTGGCGCCATCGCCTCCAACCCCGTGGACGTGGTGCGGACACGGATGATGAACCAGCGGGCGATCGTGGGCAACACAGAGCTCTATAAGGGCACCCTGGATGGGCTGGTGAAGGTACGGAGGTGCACGAGGTGGGCAGATCCTGTCCTCAGGAGCCTGGGCAGCTCCCAGTGCCACCCACGCTGGTGGGAGCAGTTAGATTTGGCAGGGACAGGATGTGCTCGGTAGTGAGCGCTTTGGACAACCCAGGCCCAGAGTCACCTCCCTGAGGTCACTTGAGCCTCCTCCCAACCTCCTGGGACAGAACTCTGTCAGTGATGCGGTTTGGTTAGGTTCATAGCTAACACAACAGCATCCCCACTGTTGTCTGCTTACTGCAGCATTTGTAAGGGTCCATTGTATGCCACGTGGCATTAGGGAGATGGGCAGAGCATGGATCTGGTGTGTCTCCTAACTCATCTCTTTTCTCCTCCTAGACATGGAAGAGCGAGGGCTTCTTTGCACTCTACAAAGGTTTCTGGCCCAACTGGCTTCGGCTTGGTCCCTGGAACATCATTGTATCCTTCAGCGTGCTGCTGAGGGGTTGTGTGGACAGGGAGGGGAGAACTGAGTTCTCAAGGGGAATGTAGAGTGAACACCCCAATGGGGCACTGTTGTCTTCCTTGTAGCAGCCCAGGGTGTCCCCTTTGACAGACGTAAGCTGTGATGTGGCTGCTGCTGCTTCAAGTGCCAGAGTGCCCCTGGTGTGACTGCAGATGCTGTGGCGAGTGCAGGGACTTGAGGGCAGCAGCACGGTGTTCCCTCTGGACTGGGTGCTCATGAGTGTGTGGCTCGAGACTCCCTTTGCCTGAGCTCCTGAAGATGCTGTGGCTGCTGGATCAGCTTCTGTTCATGAGGAAAGCTTGGGAATGTTCTGCTGCTCCCAGACGGGTGCTGCCGTGCTGCAGAACCAGCACGAGCTCCTCTTGGCCTCTGAAATTGTGTGTGTAATTTAAAGAAGTCTGGGGCTAGAGCCCCCTCCCTTTCTCCATGGTCTGGGCAAGCCTGGCCCGCTTTGCTTCTGGGTCGGTTTTCTCTCTCCCAGTAGCTCCTATTCCTCAGCTCTCTCCCACGTCTGCAGATGAGTTGATGGTGTCTGGAAGAGGCCTCCCCACACTGTGCTGATGCTCTGCCGTCAGCCTGGTCATGCCAGGAGGCTCTGGGGCTGCTCTTGTGCATCTGGCTGAATTCCTTGACATTCCCTTCAGTTTTTTATCACATACGAGCAGCTGAAGCGGCTTCCATTCTGACAGCTGGCTTCAGCCCCCTGAGTCCTCTCCAGGACGTGCAGCAGAGCTTCGCTGTAGCCTTCCTTCATCTCACCATCCCGTGTCTTGCTGTGTTGGTAATTGTGGGTCTGGGCCCTCACCTCCCCAAGTGCACGGTCCCTGGAGCATGCTCTGGCTGAGGAGTACCTGGGAGGCTGGAGGCGGGTGCTGTGTGAGTCTTTGTGTCAGGGCAAGCGTTAAGGGTGTCTGAGCGGGCTTGAGCGGTATCTTCTGTGAAGATCTGGGTGCTCCCGTGGCCTTTGGGTGCTGCCGTGGGGGGTGGTTTGGCTCCTGTGTGCTGCTCGGCCGTGGTGGAGACTGGGCTGGGTGGGTGCTGGCGTGTGTCCTACCTGGAACCTCATTAAATTATTTATTGACTGGTGGCTGAGCCTGTATTTGGGTGGGTTTGCTGCAGGGACCCAGGGCGCCTGCTCCGGCCGCCCCAGGAGGGAGCAGCAGCTATTGCTAATGTTCAGCACACTCCATGGATCTTTCTTCTCCAAATTGATGTATGTAAAAGCAATCGAGGGTTCATTACAATAGAAATGTTTCTGAACCAATTGTTAGTGATGAAACCAAGTTGCAGAACCTCAGTCTCTTACTGCTTACCTTGGGTTTGCTTTTATCATTTTTAAAGCAGGTTAAATGTGATTTCAAGCTGAATTCAGACATCCCACTACTTTAAGATGGTGGCTCTAATGTTGCTAGGGCTGAGCAGAACATCAGGCAAGATATTTTGGTCTCTTAATGTGTATGGTTGTGAAAGCCAACAGCTCTTGTGGTCCTACTCCCTGTCCTCGTTGTGGGGTGGCTTCAGTTTGGATGAAGGTCCGTGGTGAATTTCCTCCATGCAAACTGCACAAGGGATGCTCAGACAAAGCCAGCCCGGACAATGAGAACTGTGCTGTGAAGGTGTCGCTGCCTTGTGCCAGCACGTGCATGAGGAAGGGCACTCCAAGAAGCTCCTGAACTTGGGTCATGCCCTGAGCAGAGGCGGTACCCCAGGGCTGTGGCTCAGCAGGCTGTGAGGACTCTCCTCACAGTTAAACTGCACTTGCAAGCTGTCAAAAATGGGGAGCAGTGGATTCGGAGTGGACAAGGTACATACACCTCGCCTGGCCTCCCTCATGGAGAGGGTTTCTAAACCTAACAAAGTAAATCAGTACTGATGTGGTGGATGAATACAAGTCTATTTAGAGATGGATTTTACCTGCAGTTCATGACATTCTTTGGGTGTTCTTTTCTGTTCCTATACCTTCAGTCCTGGGGCCATTTCTTCTGTGCATCATTCCCATGGGATGTTGCTGTTGATTGTTGGACCGATCCTCCAGCAGATCTTTAGCAGGTGTAGTTGCTGTCCTGGGCATGTTTTTCAGGCATTGCTCAGAGGCTTCTCATAGCAACCTCAAGTGCGTCCCCACGGCCACTTTGCTGTTTGCATTTTTCAACTGCAGGGTGCTGGTGAGAGGCTCCTCCTTCCCCTCTTCTTCCTCCCATTGGATCAGCTCCTCAGGATGGCTTTGGAGATTTCCTTCTGCCTTGCCCGAGTGGTCGCAGCCCCTGGAGATGGCCCCTTATCAGAGCTGTGATAGTGCTGGCTGTCGTAAATGCTGCCCCACGTCCCTCTGCCTCACTCTGTCAATAGTAACAGAGGTAAAGGTGTGGTGGTGGTGGTGATCCCTGTGGGTGTGGGCGCACCTCGGCCCTTTGCCAGGTGCTCCTGGAAGGTGGTCAGAAAGCCCTTCATCCCCAAAGCATCCCACCTTGGCTGCCAGCAGGAAGGAAAAGCTGGGTCCTCCCAAGGATTCTCCATTGGTAGCTCAGTGTGCTGCTGAAAACCAACATCCCAGCCCCTGCATGGCTGGGAACCTTGCTCCGAGGGTCAGAACTGTTGAGGTCCAGCATTTTCTAAGGAGGTTCTTTGCCTCAGGACATTGTAGTCACAGATTTCCAGACTGGGGTTTGGGTTGAAGGTCATCCAGTCCTGGCCCCCTGCCATGGGCAGGGACCCCTTCCACTAGAGCAGCTTGCTCCAAGCCCCTGGCCTTGAACACTGCCAGGGATGGGGCAGCCACAGCTTCTCTGGGCACCCTGTGCCAGCGCCTCAGCACCCTCACAGGGAAGAGCTTCTGCCTGAGAGCTCACCCCATCTCACCCTCTGGCAGGTTGAAGCCATTCCCCTTGGCCTGTCCCTACAGGCCCTTGTCCAAAGCCCCGCTCCAGGTTTCCTGCAGCCCCTTTAGGCACTGGAGCTGCTCTCAGGTCTCCCCTTAAGGAGCCTTCTCCAGGCTGACCCAGCCGAATTCTCTCAGCCTGGCTCCAGAGCAGAGCTGCTCCAGTCCTCACAGCATCCCCATGGCCTCCTCTGGACTCATCCCTGATGTCTCCCTGGGCAAATACAAGAGGAGGTTTAGGGGTGTGAGGCCACTGAAGCCCTTCCCGTGCTCACCTGCAGAGCAGACCCAGAGTGTTCCCTGCTCTGCAGCTCCACCCACAGCGGCCACAGTTCATGTTTCTGCAGCATCTCCCCATCGCAGTGCCAGGTCCTGCCCTGTGCCTTGATCCCAGCCTCTCCCCAGCCTCTGGTTACTGTTTGACAGGAAGGTTTGAACCTGCCCGTTTCCTGGCAGCTCCAGGTTTTTCCAGCTCATGAGACAGAAGTGACTTCTTGCACTTGGTTTAAGGGGATGGAGCAGTCGCAGTCCTGGCCTGTGTGGGTCACCCACTCTGTGGGAATGTGAGGGATGTGCACTGGGTTCATAGGACTCTAATACACAAGGACACAGAAGCTTTATTTCCATGGATCTCTTTGTTACAAGTTACTATAAGGTAAATACACTTGTTAAAGTGTGTGAGGTGTCCCTGCCCGTGCAGGGGGTTAGAATTAGATGATCTTTAAAGTCCCTCCCAACTCAAACCATGAAACAGAATATATTTTCTTTTTGTACTGTTAGTAGGAAGTGTGCATTCCATTCCAAAGTGTTGTATTATTATGGTGCTCTTGGGGTGGGCTCAATGATGGGTGAAGTCTCTCTCTGGAGATTATCCGTGTTCCAGAGGCTGGAGTCACCCCAAGCATCCCCAGAGGGTCTGAAGGATGGTATGGAGAAGTTCACGTACTTGGGGAGAGGGGTACTTGGTTTGGGTGGGAAGCCAGTTACATTTACATGGATCCATAAGGGGGCAGAGGACACCAGCTCCTGACTTCTGCTTGTTAGGAGGCCCCTTTGAAGGTTATGGCAGGTTCCTGCCCTGCAGGTTATGGCAGGTTCTTTGTTCTGGGCTTACCAAAGGCACTGTAGTGTCGCAGCTGCACCTGCTGAAGACATGTCGTGTTCCCAGGCTCATGGACAACTTTACGTGTGCTTTAGCTGACATCTCTTGTCAGTTCTTTTCCCCTCTACAACCACATCACCTTTATGGCTTCTGCGCCAGGGGATCAGTGGTGTTCCCTTCGTCCCTGCAGGAAGAGGCTGCCCTGGCTCTGGCAGGGACCCCACGAGCTGTGTGACCCATGTGGACCAGTGGGGCTGGGTGCTGGGACATCCCTCTGCTTCTTCCCTGATGCCAGCACCATCTCTGCTCGGGTCCTTGGTGCTTGGCGGGGGCACAGGCACCACCCCCTGTGCCATCGTGGCAGCTTCCTGCCCAGGTGCTCACAGCTCACCTCCTGCTCCAGGGTTGTCTGGAAACGTGACTGGAGGGAGGGACCTCTGTGGGCGCAGCAGGTGCTGGGAGTGCTCCAGTCCCTTCCGCAGGCAGGGGCTCAGCAGGGCTCCGCTCCAGCCCAGAGACACCACTGGCTGCTGCAGCACGGCCGGAGTGAGGAGCTGCTCTTGAAAGTCCACGGTGAGGGATGCCCTAGAACCGTGCTGGGGACACGCCGTCCTGGGGACACGCTGTCCTGGGGCTGTGCCCCATGGGGACAGCCATGGCTGGCTCAGCCCTCGGAGCCATCCTCGCTGTGCTGGCCTCGCTCATCATCACTGCCAATGCACTGGTGGTCATCGCTCTCCTCTGCCTCATCCAGAAGAGCGGCTCCAAGGGGCTCTATTTTGTCCTCAATCTCGCCGTTGCGGATGCCATGGTTGGCTTCACGGTCACGGGGCTGGTCATGGATGAGTTTTCTCAGCCCTTTTATCCTCCCCAGATCTTCTGCGTCCTGAGAATGTCTTTTGTGACCTCCTCTTCTGCTGCCTCTATCCTATCCCTGACCCTGATCGCATGTGATAGGCACCTGGCCATCAGGAAGCCTTTCCACTACTTCCAGCTGATGACAGGCCTGCGGGTTGGGGTGCACCTGGCGGGGCTCTGGTTGGTGGCTGCCATCATTGGCTTCCTCCCAGTCCTCACCCCAGGCTTTCAGAAGGTCACCCATCATGAGAAGTGCTCCATCTTCGGGGTCTTCCACCCCACCTACATGCTCACTGTCTTCTGCGTCGGCTTCTTCCCAGCGCTCTTCCTCTTTATTTATCTCTACTGCGACATGCTGAAAATCGCCTCCGTACACGTGCAGCACATTCAGGAGGTGGAGCAGGCAGGGTTGGCGGGCGCTGCCTGCCCGCCGGCCCGCACCACCAGTGACATGAAGGCCATGCGCACTGTGGCTGTGCTCATCGGGTGCTTCACGCTGTCCTGGCTGCCGTTCTTTGTTGCCAGCATCGTGCAGACTGTCTGTTCCGAGTGCTTCCCCACCAGGGTCATCGAGAACTACCTCTGGCTGCTGGGGCTGGGCAACTCCCTCCTCAACCCACTGCTCTACTCTTTCTGGCAGAGGGACGTGCGGCTGCAGCTCTCCCAGCTGGCTGTGGGTGTGAAGAGGATCCTCCTTCACTCGGGCGACGGCCGCCGCTTCTCCAGCAGAGGCACCAAGTCTGACCCCACTGTGTCCTGCCTGCAGCTCCAGCACTGACATGGTAAGGAGCGGCTGTCACCAGCTTTCCAGCTCATCTCCTGCATCGTGACCATGAATTTGGGGCCTGCTGGCTCTGGACGAGGTCACGGACCAGGGTGGGACCAATCTGGATGCTAATTCCACATTGGCATGGCCAAATTCCAGCCTCCCACAGCACGGCCTGGTCGGCACCAGCCCCAGGTACCCCACGTTGGGTTTTGCCTGGAGAGCTCAGCAAGAGCAGCCTGGTGTCTCCCAGATCCAAGCCCTCAGCGCTCATTCTGCAAGCCAACATCCTTTGCCCATTGCTGCCCAGACTGGCTCCTCCTGCCCTCCCCTCTGCCTGCAGCACCAGCTCTCTGGCAGTAGATCCTGGGAGGATGTGTTCGTGTCCGTAAGTCTGTCCTGGACCACAAGCACTGCCAGTCGCTGCCCATCCTAAACCAAACTCGGGATCCTACAGCTGCAGCCTGGGCCATTCCCCAGCCCTGTCCCCTGCAGCCATGAGGGGCGTGAGTCTGGGCTCTGCCATGGCACTGGGACCCCCAGGAGGCTCCTGCTGTACCCCAGCAGCAGCGGTATCCACATGGAAGCTGGCAGGGTGAGCAGGGCAGCACAGATGCGGGGCCGCACGGGCTGTGCCATTGCTGTTTGGCCTGGGCTCTTAAGGGAGTTAATGAGTAACTGGCTGAAGGAGCAGGAAGAACAGCTGCCTCCAAGCCTGGGAAGCCCCAGGCAGGAGCGGTGTTCTATCCCACCAGGGCTGTGGGCTGGATTTGGGACTGCAAGGGTCTCCATGCACTGACTCGTCCCATGGGAGTGTTTCCATGTGCCCTGCCGTGCTGCAGTGCTGGCCAGCCTGTTGGCCCTGCCAGAGACTATAACCAGATTTCATTGATTCTCATTAAATGTCTATTTAATCCACCCAGCATGAAAATTTGTCAGGTTTCTTAGCTCAGAACGTTCCCTGATCTGAAATGAGGGTGCTATGCTCACAAGAGCAGTTTTTTTCACCTCTGCCATCTGCTCGGCTGGTGGCCACGACTGTTCAAGGCCATGTCCAGTCCTCATCCAGAAGCTGCCTTGGTCCCGAGGCCTCCTCACCCTAGAGTGAGCAGCAAAAATAAAAGTGCCATTAAACAAACTCAAATACAAGGTGATCTGTGGCATTCACCTTCCACGGGAAAGGCGGCCTGAAACTGCCCGTCACACGGCTGATGCTGTTCCTAAGCTGTGCAACACGGAATAAGCCCAAGGGAAGGTGTCTATGGCGCAGCCCTGGCGCTGCGGGTGCGTTGGTGTCTCGTAGGTGGATCCAGCCTGAATCAGTGCTGGGACCGCCCTATCATCTGCCTGCAGGGTGTTTGCTGCCTGTTCTCATGGAGCCTGAGCTCCGCCGGCTGTTGCTTCGCAAAGCCGCCCGCCCACCCTCACCGGTACCGCCGGAGCAGCCCCCGCAGCCGCCGGCCGTGGGTGTCCGGTGGGAATGAAGACAGCTTATACGTGCTCTCTTGCTGCTCCCCCAGCTCGCCCGCTGCTGCCTCTGCGGCGCTGCGCGGAGCAGCGCTCGTGCCCGGGCATGGAACCAGGCAGGACGGCAGAGCCGGAGCCGCCGCCGTGCAGCCTGCAGCGACCACGGCTGCTGCACCCGCAGCGGGGATCCGGCTCCGCAGAGCCCTCAGTGCCAGAGACACGGGGCAGTGACTGGGGGGAAGGAGCCGCTGCTGCTGGGCTCTGATGCTGGTGGGGGCACGGCACGGCGGAGGCAGAGCATCCCCCGCAGCGGAGGGAGCTGATCTGTGCCTCCTCTCTCCCAGTCCTGTGCTGGAGGGGGCGCTCCATTCCTGGAGACACCTCCAGGTCACGCTGGGAGCAAAGGGACCGTTGGACCAGGGCCTGTAGGGACAGGCCAAGGGGAATGGCTTTAACCTGCCAGAGGGGAGACTGAGATGAGCTCTTAGGCAGAAGCTCTTCCCTGTGAGGGTGCTGAGGCGCTGGCACAGGGTGCCCAGAGAAGCTGTGGCTGCCCCATCCCTGGCAGTGTTCAAGGCCAGGCTGGACACAGGGGCTTGGAGCAAGCTGCTCCAGTGGAAGGGGTCCCTGCCCGTGGCAGGGGTTGGAGCTGGATGAGATTCAAGGTCCCTTCAAACCAACCAAACCCGAGTCTGGGATTCTGTGGGCGCGGGTGGGTGCCTCGGGATAAAGGGGCAGGAGGGATGGGTCGGTCCTGCCCCAGGAGAGGGGCAGCGCTGCCGCAGCTGTGCTCCAGCCCAATAAACCCCGCTGCCGCCGCCGCTGTTCGTGTTAACGGGAGCCTCCCCTCCAGCAGCCGCACAGGCGCAGTCCGCCACCGTCCCGGCGTGCCCTGCGCGCAGCGCCCCGGCTTTGAGCGGCCTGACAGCCAATGGGCGGCTGTGGCGGGGGCGCGCGGAGGGGCCGGTGCGGATGTTCGCGGAGGGCGGACGGGGAGGTGCTGGGTGCGGTTCGGGACCGGGACCGGGAGCGGGCCCTGGCGGTGAGTGCGGGGCTAGGGCTGGGCGTGCCGAGCTGCGAGGTCTCGGTGTCCGGGCAGCAGGGCTCAGCCCCGCCTCGGGAGACCTCCAGGGGGAGCGGCCGCCTGGGCCTGCTGCGCCCGCGGCCCGGTGCTGCTCGCCGGGGAGGGCGGTGGTGTGGGCCCGGAGCACTGGGGCCTGCTGTGCGCTCCGCTTCTGTGCGTGCTGCTGCCCCTCAGGCCGAGCCCGCGCCCCTCATGTCCGAGCCGGCCGAGGGTTGGCTTCCGGCCGGTGCAGGCGGCTCGGGGCGGCTTTCGCTGACCATCGCCGTCACTGGGGTCCCGAGAGCTCCGGGGACCGCTGCTGGTGGTGACACCTCCAGAGCTCCGATGTCGCTCGGCTGGCGGGGGGGGGCTGCTCCGAGGGGTTTAAGTTGCGGTGGCAGAGTCTCTAGGCTGCCTTCTGCTGGTGATCGAGTCGGCACCGGGTGGTAGCTTTGAGGGGTCGGCGAAGTGAGATGTGCTTAAAGAAGTGATTGCTGAGCTGACGGGACTGCCACACGGGGCACTTCTGGTGCTGCGGGAGGGTTGGGTTGCGAAGAACGGGGGCAAAGCGGTAGCAGCTTCTCACCAGCTGGGTGTAGCTGTCACGGTGTTAATGGTTGGGTGTAGCTGGCTGAGTTCTCGGAGCAGTGGCAGGCTCAGCCATGCCCAGCTCAGCTTATGCTGGATCCACTCACGACGGCCAGACTGTACGTAGGAAGCACTGTCAGGTTCCGGCACGCTCATACCAGTAACCACAGATACCGATGGGCTGTAGCTCTCCCACAGCCCTGCTCCATAAATATCTTTTGCCTACCATCCATATGTATGCACATGCATGCGTTTATTTGCTTCCTTAAGCATTACCCTCAGGCTTCTTTTGTACTGTCTCAATTATTTTGCCCTCATTTTGGCTGTGTGTGCAAAGTCCAGCTGTTAACACCAATGTAGATTCACATCTTGCTGCCTAGAAGTGTTTTTGTTTTCAGTGCCAGGTGTGTTAGTCCTTACATAGGTTACCTGTTAATCCACACACTTTCTAGCTCCCCTGTACTTCACTTGCACAGCTACAATAATCAGTTTTTCCAGCTTGCAGAACGTGGCAGTGGAGTGGTCAGACAATGGTAAGTGCTGAGGCAGCCTGGGCAGGAGTTTATCTAGCAGACTTGCATCCTTCTCACTCCAGCCTCTCGCATCATTCCCACTCTGGAAGCTGACTGGTTGGCTTTTGACTCTCGGTGTTTCTTGGATGGATTTGATAACTTCTCATTAAGAAGCCCTCTGTCTCAAGCTGTTGAAAGCTCTGCCTGAGCTGCCGCAGGGTCAGGTTTCTTAGTTTAAGGTCATGTTTTTGGTACGGGTGACTCGAGCCCCTAGAAGGGGTGAAGTTCTATCTCCGGGTACTTTCAGAGATAAGGTGTTGCTGGAGAGGCATTCTTTGCACCTTCCAAAGATGGTGTGAGATTTCTGCCCTAATCCCCGACTTTTCTACTGACATTCCTCCAGTGTCATGCTGCATCCTGCCGCTCTGATCCCATCCAGGTCCTCGTGCTAGTGCTGCCTCTCTGAGGCTCTTGGCTGGGCAGCAGCACTCACCCCCTGGTCCAGGACTTTTCCAATAATCCTTATTGCTGCTTCTGCTGGAGTTCTTTTTGGGACTTCCCTCTTTTCTCCTCTCCTTTTCATTTCTCTTATCCCCCTGCAGTAGGTGTGTGCAGTTAGTCTTGCCTGCTGCCTCACTTTGCCTGACAGCTTTTTGTTCCTCACCTTTCAAAATGTATTTTTGAAAAGGTGAGCTTTTGAGCATTTGTTAGGAAGTGGTGGGTGTTTCCCTGGAATGTGCTGGGAGTAGAGCTGGCAGGACGGGGAGGATTGAATGGCAGAGCTGTCTGGGGCCAGGCGCATCCCCTCTGCACCCAGGGGATGGAGGATGAGCTGCTCACTCCCCAGAAATCCCAGTGCTACCACAAAGGAATTCCTAGATGCTGTGTCGAGAGGGAAGGTGGTTTGACAGAGCATTCCAAAAACACTCCATGGTGCCTTGGTGTGGGGGCTGTGCACACACACCTATGTGCGTGCAGCGCACATAGCATGCATATGTGCATATGCATACTGGTAAAGAATGTTTCCCTTTGTTTTGAGTTACAACAGGAAGTAAAGGGCACAGTTCAGCAATTTGGTAACTCTCCATGGTTTTGCTGCTGGGGCTATGTATTTGGTTTTAGGGCCCAAGAAGAAAGGGACTCTGTCTGAGTGCATTGCTGGAACAATTAACTTCTCTGACGTTAATATTTCTTGAGTTCAAGCTTCCGGATCCAAAGGGGGTGAGCAGTGTGCCTCTTGCCACTGGGGATTACCAGGACATTACCCTGTGCAGCGCAGCTAATCTCAGGCATGCAAACAGGGTTTATTTAACTGCATGGTGGCACTTGAAAGTGCTGCTGTGTGAAACCCCTTCCGCGGTGAGACGGACACACAGCACGCCTCCACCTGCTTTCCACCTCCCCCCCAGCCCAGAATGTGTTACTGGTGCCAGGCCCTGGAGACTGATGGTGACACATGGAGCTGCCATGTGCCAGCTCCAGTCCCAAGCTGTGCTCTCGGCGCCCAGGGAAGTGCAGGGTCAGTTCATCTCTCATTAGGACCTGAGCTCCCCTCTGTGCTTGGAGGCTTGTGTGGGAGCTCAACATTGAGCTCCATCCTTTCCACAGATAAGCAAGCTGGGAGCAGCAGAACTGGCTGAAATCCTGGAATATGACCAGCATCTTGCCATGTTTCTCGTGCAGTTTGCAGGTGAAGTTGTGCTTTGTGTGCTTGTCCTGACAGCGTGCTTCCCTCAGTGTCTGGTCAGTGCTGGTAGCACACAGAAGTGTATGGAGTGGACAGAAGTAACTTTCGGAAGTCTGCTGGCCTCCCCAGTGTGCCTAGCCAGCTTTGGGATCAAACTGATGATTGTAGAGCTCTAGCCATGGCACTTAAGCTGAGACTACAGTAGAAAAGAGTGCACAAGTCCAACAGCAGGTTTTGAACCTGGGAATGAATCTGGGAAGGCAAATGTTTGGTGTCAAAATGTAACTTCAGAGCCTTGGCATCTCCTTTCCCTTCCTTGTTTTCTTTCCTCTGTGTTTTCTGATTGCTGCAGATTGTGTGCTTTGGTTTCTTCTAATATGCATTTCTTTAGCACAACAAGTGCTGTGTCATCAGGTGGCAGATTGTATTCTGGGGTCCACTTTATTCTGTGCAGAAAAGGGACCTCTGTTCAGGCTGAGTAACTCTTATGTCATATATTTACCAGTGTTGGCAAAGGTAAATCCATATTTATAGTAAAGCCTGTGTCAGCCCATTTCTGAAGTTCCTCGTGATGGTGGATAAGAGCAGTTTGATGGGTACAGTCTTCACTGGCTTTTTAAGTGTACCATGAAAATGCTTTCGGGTATGTGACAGTTTCAGAGTACCTGTTACTAAGCTTTCTCTTTGAGTTGCAGGGTGGAGGTTTGTATATCTGCTTCTTACTAGCTGAAGGTCAAGAAAGCCACTGGAGCATGAGTGGCAGCGGTGGGAGGTTGCTGTCAGCGTGTGGTGCCTTCAGGGTGAGGTGCTCTGCATCCTGCATAGCATGAGGCTTGTGCTCAGAGCTCCTGCTCTTGTCCAGTTCAACATTAGTGAACCCAGCAGGGAAGATTTGCAAAGGTCCTGTGGGGAGCTGTTGTCCTGTACGGCCAGGGCCGCCCTGCTCGGGGAGCTCGGTTGTCAGCTCCTGGTGAAGGGTTGACCTGTAAATCAGTGCTTTCCACCTCATATTGACCATTTCTGATGTCGCTTTCACTGGTCACGAAGACAAATGGCCAAGCTCTGTTAGCAGGAACTAGTAGTTGGAAGAGTCCTGCCCAGGGTCTGGCATGGGACCCGGTGAGGGCAGATACTTCCTTTGATTTATGTCTGGAACATTTTGATCTTCCCAGTCTCTCTCAAGGCCCTTTCTAAACGTGTGCTGTGAAAGCTGGAGCTGTATATAGCAGCAGCACAGCCCAGGATCGATGTCCACCAGGGCCAGGCAGAGCTAGGTGGTGGCAGTGCTCTTTAGGACAGTGGGAAGCTGCTGCCTGTCCTGCCATCAGAAATAACTCAGCATCTGCTTCCAGAGGTGAAGACCACCTACAGCAACATGCTGCCATGTGAGAGGACTCGCTGGCAGTCATTTGTGCTCAGCCTTAAGCAGCCTTACTTGTTCCTCCTGATCTGTTCTGCTAGGGAGGAATTTTCTGGTACAAACAGATTTTATCTCTTTTTAAATTGATTTTAAAATTTTTTCAGTCCTTGCATTATGGCAGCGCCTGATCTTGGGCTCCTCAAAATTCACCCTTCAGAGAATCGCTAGAGATACACACTGGGTGTGCTTGGAGGTAAAGGACATGCCAGTGCTCCTGCTGTGTATCACTCTAGAAATGCTGACATTGATCGCACACTGAAACCCCTAATTTTTCTCTTCCCTGCTTACATTCCACATAGCACTTCACTGCAAACAGAAATCTGCTGCTTTCTGCCTTTCCTGGCCAGCTCTGTAGAGCCTCAGTAAACCTTTGTAAAACCTTGAGGCTTGCTCCCATGCTGGTCCCTTCCCTGCTGTGCTGACCAGCCCAGCACAGCCAAGGATGCTTTGCTAAGGTCAGCATGAAGGGAAAGGGCTTGTGCTGGTGCCTCAGAGTCGCACTGGCTGATTCTGTTTGCTTTTATCCTGCTCTGTGCCCAGGAGAGATGCTTTTCTGCAGCTTCAGCTTTCTTCTGTGCATGTTCTTTGTATCCAGCATGATGTGGTTGGAGCTGCAGCTGAATGGCAGTTTACTGAAATGGTAGAGGAGGCAGTTGGGTCTGAAGGTGGCTGCTATCATGGCATGTACCAATTGTAGGGTAGAAAACCTGATTCAGTGACCAGCAGCAGCTCCTGGCTTTCTCTGCTCACACAGCCTGGAGCAAAACAAGGCAAAGTGCCTGTGGAAGTTAATCTTGGGCTCCTGGAAGTCCTTGTTGGTCTCACACTGGACTTCACCTGACTTTCCCCAAAACCCATTCCACAAAACTTGTACTTATGTTACTGTCACCTTTAGGCGATTCCTATGATGTTAGTCCCCCACCTGGGGGAGGAATGACCGCCTGCACCAGTACATGCTGGGACAAGCTCCTGGAAAACAGTTGTGTGGAAAAGGTCTTAAGTGACTTGACCTGTTCTGGGTCTCCTCTTGTTGATCTGCATGCTGGAAGCAGGGCACACATCGCTGGTCTCTAGCAAGCTGCACTGAGGTGTGTTGGTTAACACCATGTGTGTCACCTACAACTGGAGCAGGGTGTCTGTCCATTTCAGCCTGGCAGCACGAATGTCCAGCTGTATCCCTGCACAGCTGCATCCTTCCCCACACCCAAGCACAGGAAAACACACTCCCAATTTTCATGTTGCCTGTCCCATCAGCTGGATAACAACAGAGGTAAATCTTACAGCTTCTCCTTTTCAGTTGCCCAGTTCCTGTGCTGTGGCCTGTCTATTTTTAACCTGCAGCACTGGAGGTTTGTTCCCCTGGTTGTCACGACCTCGGTGACATTCTGCCTTTGGGGTGTTGCAGCAGCATTGTGGGCATCTTCCAGAGCTGGGCATGACTATTGTTGTTGCCAGCAGAATGCAGCTTCTTTTTTGGCGGCTTCTTGTGTTCTCCCCTTTCAGCGACTGAGGGAGGAGGCCCTTCAGGCTCCCTGTGTCCATTCCCTTGTCTATTTACAGCCGTACAAGTTCTTGGAAGTGGAATCCACTGGAATAGAAATCCCAATGCTGCAGTGTCTGGATTCCTCCTGGTTTGGGACAAATACCCTGGGCCATCAGTGCATTGAGATGTTGCCTTTGGTCCTCTAGTTCTAATGTTCCGCCCAGAACACAGGCACACCGTAGCAGAGATGTAGCTGGGTCTATCACTTCATAGAGGATTTGGTTTATGTTTTTTCCGTTGACTGTTGAGGGAATTTGCAGACAAAAAGATAAATACAACTGGATATTTTTGTGTCCCTTCAGTCTCGCATCCCTGCGAGTGCCGAGCATGGCAGCAGGTGGAATAATGAACTCAGTGCTCAGTTCAGGGCAGTAAGTTTAGCACAGAATTGGTCTGTAGTGGATGGAATTCCTTGAATTAGGAAATATATGGGAAGCTACAGAATGATATTTCTTCATTTCTCTTCAGTTCAAGTCTGAATGAGTGGCTTTTCTTACTCTATGCAGTGGTTGGTTGTTTAAGGATGTATTTGCCTTTGCTCTGTTTCATTATACCCCTTGGAGGCCCTCAGTCTTGCCCAGCTTTGTGAATTGTTCATCAAAACCTCTTGAGCCCTGTGTAATTGAGTGGGAGAAGACCTAAAGTTTGATGGATGCAATGGACAGGTTTTGCTCTGGTTTTGTTGGGCCTTACAGTTGGGCTTCTATAATACCAATTTTATTTCCCTTAGAAATGCTCTCCTGTGGGAGACAGCTGCCTGCCAGACTCCTTGAGTTAAAACTGCAGTAGCACCTTATGTCTTTGAAGATCATCCAAGATGTGCCTTGGGTTTTGCTAGTAAATAATTTCAAGTGACTTCCCAACTGGTGACAAATGAGGTGGAAATGTTAACTATTAAAAAGGTATTCCTGGAAGAACTAGAAAAATCATCTGGCCTCTGAGTTTCCAGACCTGACATCCTGCACAGTGCAGGGGAGATGCCCCCCAGGTTTATGCTGGTGAACAGTTTGACTTGTGTAGGACTGTTGGGATTAATTGTTGTGAGCAATGTTTTAAAGTGGTGTCAGTGTGACATCAGGTGAGGTATAGTTGAGGACACTAAAAGGGAAGTACAGCTCCCCCTGGGACCTGCAGGGCTGCTTGTGCCTGGGACTGGCACTTCTCTCCTTACTGTGATCCTGAAGCATCGCAAACCCGTGTAAAAAAAGCAGTGTATTTTTCTCTTTCAGGCTTAAACCCTGTGTCCTTTGATGCTGCCAGCAGCAGCAAGGCTCGGCAGCTCGGCAGCGCTGTGCCACCCCTGGGATTGGAAAGCTCAGCTGAGAATGGAAGTGATCTGGGCAAGAAGAGGAAGAGAGCAAATGTTCCTGCGGGTGAGCAGGGGAGCGGGAGTGGGACTGGGGAGGTGGCCATGGAAGCTGAGATTGAGCAGCCACACATCTGTGTAATGTCTGTGGCTCCACCTGGGTTCCCAGATCACTCTGCCAGATTCTGAGCAGGTAGCACTGGTGCTGCTGCTGTCTCTGCTTCATCTCCCCTTGAGCATTGAGGAGAAACACTTTCAGATGGCAGTGGGAGTGCTCTATGCTGGAACAGACTGCCCTCACTGACAAATCCAGTGCAATTATGACAGTTTGTGCTAAATGTTTGTCCTTTGGTCAGAAATCTCTTGTGAGGAATCAAAGCACACCCCTTGCCTTTAATCAGTGTTCCTTTAAAGCCCCTTAGAGCTTTATTCTAATGGATAGACTGTAATGCAGATGCACTTGGCAGTGTTTTTATAGACACTGCCTCTGTGCAATGTCCTCTGCTCAAGAGGGACAGCACTAGTTTTGGTTTATTCTTTCATTTAGTTCTTTTCTATGTGCCAGGTTCAAACCTGGTTTTGGATGCTGCTAGTGCAGAGCCTGGCTGGGCAGCATGTGCCCTGCAGAGGAGTTAAGAATGCACTAAGCTCTTAATCACTTTTCCTGCTCTCAGCAGATGGTGGCAGAAATCTAAACCTCGACATTCCGATGGGATTGCCAATGTCAGACCCGACCGCCTGGGCCACTGCAATGAACAACCTGGGGATGGCTCCTCTAGGGATGACAGGACAGCCCCTGCTGCCAGGTACAAGGCTCCCCCAGGCTGCACCTGCCTCTCTTCTCAGACATGGCTTTGGGAAGAGCCTATTTCAGTTATTAGATAAATTCCTAGCATGGACTAACCCCATGAATAGGCAGCAAGGAGCTCTTGCTAAGACCTCCCCCTCACAGCACCAGCGGGCCCTGCTGTCCTTACAGCTCAGCTCCTGACGTTCTCAGACGCATGAGCCGTCTCCACGTGACATCCAGGTGCACTGCTTCCCCTGTGGCTGCCCACAGGTATTGCTTCCCCAGGGTTCACAACTGCTGAACAGATAAAATACCCTCCTCCCACAGCTGTGTTTAGTTTTTATGGCATTGGAGGCAAATGTAAGAGCAAAATCAAGGTAAAATACTATTTAGATGTAGTCAGAGGGCTGACTGAAGCCTAGAAACAAGTCAAGTAGGTTAAGGAAATCAGTGAGGTGTTTCCTTAAATGCTTCTGTGTATTTTACCCAGAATTACTGCATGTTCTTATCTGCTGGAGCTGGTACACTTCTCTGGCTTGCCAGATGATGCCTTAACCCCATGTCACAAGCTGTCCACGCTGCTGAACCACTTAATGAAACCGGGCTGGGTTAAGTTTTACACTGTTTCTGGATTTCTTTATGTGGATAAACCTTTCTGGGAAAGGTTTTGGCAGTAGGAGATGGTGTTTGTGGAGTGGAAAAGGAAATAATTTATTTGAACAGAGAAAATTTATTTGGCTGAGGCAATCAACAAGGAAATAGTGCAAAAAAATTAAGGGCACAAATCTAAAGTTCTTTTGTTTTGATGCTCCCTCTGAGTTGTTTATTCAGTTAATTTTCACTGGGGAGACTTCTCTAATTGCTGTCTGAGGAAACAGTTGCTGCATGAGTCCAAACCACAACCTGACTCCCTTATTCTCTCCCTCATTTAGATTTTGATCCTGCTCTTGGGATGATGACTGGAATCCCTCCCATCAACCCGATGATGCCAGGCTTGGGGATAGTGCCACCTCCCATCCCTCCAGACATGCCTGCTGTGAAGGAGATCATTCACTGCAAAAGCTGCACTCTCTTCCCACCTAACCCACGTAATTGTCTGTTTTGTCCTGTTTCTATCTGTCTATATAGGAATATGTGTATATACGTTAAAAATTGTGTGTGAGAGAACAGCTGTGACACTGCTTGGACATAGCTGCTCAGGGTGAGTGGCTGTGAGTAGGTGCTGGCAGGCAGCTGATGGAGCAATAGGAAAAGCCTGTTCTTGTCCCACCCCAAAAAGCAGTAACAATAATCCTCAAGTATAGAGGAGGCAGAGGTTCCAAACCATGGAAGGCAGGTGTAGGACAGGCTTCTCCCTAAAGGACTTGCAAAGCCCAGCTGTGGCTCTGCAGGAGCCTGTGGGGCTGTGCCAGCTCAGGACAGGCTTGACATTACCAATAGAAACCAAGGACTTGACGGTTTTTTTTTAGCAGCAGTGCTCTCCATGGGAACTAAGACATTTTCCTTACACAGAGAAGCTGTGAGAGGTATTTGTAGCTGTGTCTATGTCTAGTTCCTGAGCAGGTGCCAGCAGATGGCACCCGAGCCTGATGGGCTCTCAGCACTGGGAGTCTGGGCTCTCGGGCCCAGTAATTTAAATAAAGCTCCATCAGTGCCCAGCCTGATGACTTAGCTCTTTGTTCACCATCCCCAGAAGCAGACCTGTCTCGCTGTCCTGGAAACAGTTGACAAGCCAGTTCATGTGCTGAGTTGGGGTGGGGGGGTCTTCCTGCACTTGCCAGGTGGGCACCTGAGCATGGGAATGGGTTTGGTGCTGGAAAACCACTTTTCCAAGTCTCTGCAGTCTCGTGCAGTGTCTTATGCGTGCTGCAGCAATGCAGATGGGTGAGTGTACTTGGCAGGCTGCTTCTGGCAAACTCGACTTAACTGTCAGCCTGCTTTTATGTTCTGTGGTTCATTTTAACCATAAAAGTAAGCGCCAACATTAATTCCTGCTGCACCTCTTGGCTGTACCCATTTCCTTCATCTTTTCCTTTCATAAAATTTGGTTCATGACCTTCCCTTAACGTTAATACTTTTGTCCTTTAGGATCCTCTGTCTACATTTTCTATGTATTTGTGTTAGGACAGTCCTTTAAGCTGTGCTTTCACAGCACCTCCCATGATGAAGTTTTGAGGTCCTGGTGCTGCTCGTGTTCTATGACTGGAGCTCAGAGAGCCCTTGCTTGTGCCAGGGAGAATGTTTGGAGAGCTGCAGTCTCCTGAGCAGTTTGTTTGGAAGCATGCCGGTAAAAGTACTTATCGTCATGCAGCACCTCAGCAGTACTATAGATCTGCTTGCTAAGGTTGTGCGCAGTGGAGCTGGGTATGTGTTTGAAGGAAGTTGTGATTGTGGCTCAACCATACCTGGGGAGATGGCCATGGGAAAGGAAAGTGTGTTGACAACCCCACAACTAACCTGCTCTGCTTTCTGTCTCTTGCTCTCCTCAGATCTTCCCCCTCCAGCAACAAGGGAGAGGCCCCCAGGGTGTAAGACGGTGTTTGTTGGAGGGCTGCCAGAGAACAGCACCGAGCAGATCATCATGGAAGTGTTTGAGCAGTGCGGGGAAGTCATCGCCATTCGGAAGAGCAAGAAGAATTTCTGCCACATCCGCTTTGCTGAGGAGTTCATGGTGGACAAGGCTCTTTATCTCTCTGGTAGGTGCATTTCTGTCCTGGATGGCAGGTTACAGTCCTGGGACAGCAGTGTGATCTCTTTCTCATGACAGGCTCTGTTGCAGTTGCGAGGTTTGTCTAATGTGTCAGTTCACCTCTTTTCTGCTGCTCTTGCGTTTCTGGTTAAACACATGAAAGGAGCTGCTAATAGGAAAGCTGGCAATGCTTTCTTACCTTGGGCGCTGCAAACCCTTGCAAAATACTGGGTACAGTCTGAGGCCATCCCCATCTTTCCTGGATAAATGTCTAGCTAATGCTAAGACAGTATTATTTTCCCTGAAACGCATGGACTCATTCTGCCTGGGGTTTGTTTCGTGGAGGCAGAGGCTTTGTGGGTGGTGTTCACAGACTGTGGCAGCAGATTTTGCCTTTCCAGCCAAGCCTGCATCTGCTGTGCTGGTAGCATCTGCTGTGCTGGTCGCATCAGCCCTGAGCAGCCCATGCTCCCCACCTGACCCTTCACCATGCTGGAAAAATATAGCAATACTTTGTTCCCATGCTGAAATCCCTTCCAAATGGATTCTTTCAGTGTATTAACAAACCCAGGTTCTGTCTCCAAAGCCACACTCTTTCCAGAGAGATGAGATTGTCAAGATAAGGCAGGGGAATGCTCTTTGCTGCTTAAAATAGTGGAAACTTCCCTGTAGCCTGTTTGAGCTGGCTGTGTTACGTCTCATTCCAGAGACTGTTGAATCGAGTTAGACTTGCAGTGCCCTGTTAGTAAGAGCTGTGTGTCTGTGGTTACGGCTTCTATGTAAATACAGCCTCTTTAGCCTCATAGTTTCTCCTGCTGAAAGCATTGGTCATATGCACAGTCATCAGTGTCCTCCACACACAAGTGTTGTTTTTGGGTTTGTTCTTTGTCCAAAGTCTCTCTGGAGCTCAGATTTTCTTCCATAGATCCCATGTGTCCTTTTCTTAACCACAGAGCAGAGTCTTCTGGCGTGTCTGATGTGAAACTTCAGAACAGGAGCCCTGCAAACCATGCTGGCCCTCTTTGCTGTGTCTCACCTCTCAGTCTCCCCTTCCCACCTCCAACTTCAGGAGTTTGTGAAAGTGTGGAAGAATCCAAGGCAGTTCTGCCTTCTCCATGTGAAGATCTGGGCTTAGTCCCGAGAGGTCTAGTCTTAGCTTGAAAGCTTACCTGCCATTAAGCAGTTGCTGTTCAAGCCAAAGTACCTGCTAGTGTGGAGAGGAGTGTGCCCATGTAAGGTGTTGCCTTGCACATGCAAAGCACAGGCAAATCCCAAAGTTTCCTTTTCCAGCATCGCTCCAAGTGCACTAAACTCTTCGGGAAACTGCTGTGGTGAGGGGCTTTCTGGCTCTCTAGGAATGGGAGGTGGGTGCTGGTGGGTGGTTGGAGCCTAAGTCACTGATCCTACGTGAACCCTGTTGTCACCACTGCCAGGCTATCGCATCAGGCTGGGCTCCAGCACGGACAAGAAGGACACTGGGCGCCTGCACGTGGACTTTGCTCAGGCCCGGGACGACCTGTATGAGTGGGAGTGCAAGCAGCGGATGCTGGCACGCGAGGAGCGGCATCGCAGGCAGCTGGAAGAGGAGCGCTTCCGCCCGCCCTCCCCACCGCCCGTTGTGCATTACTCTGACCATGAGTGCAGCGTTGTCGCCGAGAAACTGAAAGGTGAGTGAGTGGTTCTGTGGCCGTGGCCACCGTTGTGCAGGTGCTGGGGCAGGTTTGTGTTCTCCAGTGGCTATCTTGCTGAGCTGTAATGAGCATGGGCACACGGAGCCCTCGGTGATCCTCGCCATCTCTGTTTCAGAATTCTTTCTTTCCAAACAACCCTTACTTGAGTGCAGCAGTTTCTTCCAAACCACTTTTGTTCATGTTACAAGGGCTAATGTAAGCCCTAAGACCTTCTTTGAAGCCTAAGAGCTGTGTGTGGCCTGGTTATTTTGGAACTGGAGGGTATTTTTTTCATGAAAGAGTACATCTGAATAGACACATGAAATTTTCCAGTAAGTTGGTCCTCCTCTTGTTTCACCTCAACAAATGGTTTCTCCGTCAGCTTGATCTTAGCCTTGCCTTCCTTTGTATAGTCTTATATAATGATAAAATCACAGACTGGTTTGGGTGAGAAGGGACTTTAAAGTTCTTCCAGCTCCAACCCCCTGCCATGGGTAGAGACACCTTCCACTAGAGCAGCGTGCTCCAAGCCCCATCCAACCTGGCCTTGAACACTGTCAGGGAGGGGCAGCCACAGCTTCTCTGGCCACCCTGTACCAGCACCTCAGCACACTCAAAGGGAAGAGTTTCTGCCTAATGTCTAATCTAAATCTACTGCTGTGCTTAAAGAATTGTGGTTATCCACATGGAGTAAGCTGATATTTGAAAAAGCAGTTCAGCAGTTCAGCAGTGCTGGCAGTTAAAGGATCTGAAAGCTGCCCAGGTGCCCCTGTCCCATGGTGTAAAGGTGTCCCTCTTTGTTGCAGATGACACAAAGTTCTTGGAAGCCATCCAGACCTTGCTGACCTGGATAGAACGTGGCGAAGTGAACAGGAGGACTGCCAACAACTTCTACTCCATGATCCAGTCGGCCAACAGCCATGTTCGCAGGCTGGTGAATGAGAAAGCAGCTCATGAGAAAGAGATGGAAGAAGCTAAAGAGAAATTCAAACTTGCTCTCTCAGGGATTCTGGTGCAGTGTGAGTAGTGTTTCCACACTGACTCTTGGTTGTCTGTTCTTGTAGAGAAGATGCTTAATCTCTAGAGTCTGGAGAGGCCACACTAAAAGGGCTCCAGAAGAGAAGCAGCATCACTGTGCAGCTACAGTTAATTTATCAGCATGTATCAGTAACTTGGCAAAACTCTCTTGTGATTCTTTTTGTTGGAGTAACAGTCCGCCTGTGGGGGGGAGGAGAGAATGAATTCTTAATTTTTTTTCCTCTTCTAATTATAGTCTGTTAATAGTTCTGTCATCTTTTCAACTTCACTTCAGTGCACAGATAAGGTAAGTCCCTGGTAATCTGGTGCCTCAGCGAAGTGTGCAGGATTTATTCACCAAAGGTAGGATGCAGCAGAGTGTTCCCAAAACCCTGTTCTCAGGTGCAACTGAAAGCCTGTGGCAGAACAACATTTCCAACCTGAGTCTTCCAAATCCCAGTACTTAGTAAACCATGAAGAGACATGGCTATAGTTAGTTCCAGGATGGGATTTATAACAGTTCCTCAGACCATTCATTGCCTCTCGCACATCCTTTCCTTAGTAAGTCTGAATAGTTTTTTCACTCGTTGCTTTCTAGAGCACCTTCTTCCCATTGTACCAAGTCTCCTTGAGCCCCTGGGCTAGATTGTGAGCAATCTTCTAGTTTTCTACTCAGTAATTCTGACTGTTACTTGTTTGACACTTGATTTATTTGAAAACTCTTGAATCCTGTTTATGGTAAGAAACATGGGCACACGCTCCAGAGGGAAGCACAGTAAGCACTGCAGAGTAAGTAGCAGTAGACAGCAGCATGCCACTGTGAGCTGTAAAGCACACTCTGATAGCGCAGCCACTCTTAGCTTTAGCTAAGCAGCAAAAAACTGATTTTGTGTTGTAAGAATTACACCTGCTACAACATCACAAGCATAAAAATATATAAGTTGGGTAGATTTGGATGTGCTCTCTGCTGTTGGGTGAGCTGTCATCCAAGGAGAGGCACTTTGGATCGCCAAAACCTGCTGCACATTTTCTAGAGAAATAGAAGGAATAAACCTTGGGAGCAAAGAAGGTCGGTGGCTGGTGCCAAAATCCCCTTTCCATAGTGAGCACAGGTGGGATGTGGTGTTCAGGCTGTGATGCTGCTCTGTGGGGCTGCACCCGCTGGGCAGGGGACCACCTAACGACCCAGCTTTCACAGTCGTATTGAACCTCCTGTTGTAGAGAGCCAGTGCTACCCAGGAGCACTGTTACACTCGCAGGCAGTGCTGAGTAGTGTTTTCCAGTGCATTGAGCTCCTACCTGCTTTTCACTGACAGCAGCCTCTTTTCTCAGTAGACCCTTACTCTGTGTTTGACACTGGCCTGGTGAAGTCCACACTTTTCTTTCCAGGCCCAGAGTCCCTTCCCTGAGCATAGCTTCAGCACAGTACAGTGTTATAAGAGAAGGTTAGCCAAACCACCTGCCTGATTCCACTTTTTTACTCCTTTACTCCTCTTGTTCGCCCTCTCTGGATGATATTCTGGCCTGATTTGACTGCTGATTTGATACTACAGTCGAGCAGATAGTGGCCGTGTACCATTCTGCCTCCAAACAAAAGGCTTGGGACCATTTCACGAAAGCTCAGCGTAAGAACATCAGCGTGTGGTGCAAACAAGCAGAGGTTGGTAATCTTTTCTTGTGTTAGATCCTCCAGCACAGTCACTTTCTTGTCAGGATATTGATGTTAAGTTTGCACAGTGTTCGTGTGGATAACACCACGTTCATTCACACTGTAAGATGGGAATTGCTCAGTCGACTCTCGGGTTACAGGTAATAAATTTTCTCTTGGTATTTATGTTACTGGTAGCAATACGTTGACATCTGTATGTACAATCATTCATTAGTAATTATTGATCTGTTTGCTTCTGGTTTAAATGTTAAAGCAAGAGGAATTTCTAGAGAGATGTAAACGGATAACAAGAGAAACCTCACAAACTCTGAGCATCATCAGATCTGTTTTACAACATTTTTATTGACAGATGTGGGAGGTGGAAATAATTGCAGCTGGACAGGGAGGAAAACTTGAGGGAGGGATGTTCCTGTGTTTGTGCATTTATCCCATGCAGTGACACTGCTAGTGGAGTAAAGGATTTAAAGGTGGTGACCCTTCATCCCCCAGCCCCTATGGATACCTGCACTTGGCCTTCTTGAAAAATCTCCTGAGGTTCACATGGCCCCAGTCCTCTAGCCTGGCCAGGTCCCTCTGGCTGGCATCCCTTCCCTCTTTTGGTTCTGTGTTTTTTCCCCAGGTATCAAGGTCCCTATTCCAAACCAGGAAAACAAGTCCATCTCAGCAAAGCCAGAAGCTGACTTTCACCTGTAAGATTATTTCACATCACTGACTGTTTTCCTGGGAAGTTTCCAGCTGCAGTCTCCCTGTGAGACTGCCCTTCTGGGACTTCCTTTCCAAACCCCACCGAGTCAAGACCTTTTGTAGTAGCTAAAGGAGGAGCAAACATTGTGCTTTATACCTGATAAGTCAGGTGTTATTCAATCAGATTATGCCTCTGAGCCCTAGTGTGCTTCTGCTCTTTCCTGCTTGCTGAAATTGGTTACTATGACTGGGGTGGGAGCACGCTCTCCATTTGGAGCTGTCTTTTGTTCCAAGGTAAGTTCTCCCAATGGGAAGAGGCTGTGAGACCGCTGATGAGGCCTCTTCCAGGAGTACTTGCTGCTGGGCTCAGCCTGCTGGGCTCCCCCAGCTTAGGGTCTTCTCTTAAAGGAAGGTGGACCCACAAGATGCATCTCCTTGGTCCATCTTCTGGCATAATGCATTCCAGTGGGTCACCACATCGGAGGCAAGCCTGGCTCAGGGTGTGGGCATGTGCTGGGGAGGTGTTAGGCAAGGCCAGGGAATTATTTCTCTTGATGGTGACTGCAAGTGCTTTTCTCAGGCAGTGCTGGCAAGTCCTGTAGCTGCAGGCAGTGCGGTAAGAAGCTGTGGAAGCTTGGACCTGGTGAACCACTAGCCAGTGTATTCGCTTGCTTAGGAAGGGCCTTGCTCAAGTGAGGGTTGATTATTGATGATTGGTTACTGATGATTAACCATTGTGGGGTTAACTAAGAAGGTTTTATTGATAATTAAATGATGATGAAATGATAATTGATGATTGAAAGATAACTAAATGGCAGTTGAATAGTGATTAAGCAATAATTGGTAATTAAAGAGTGGTTGGACAGTGGTCAAACACTAGCTACACTTCAGTAACTAAGCTATAGCCTGTGTGCATATATGTCATATATAAAAAGATATTGCTAACACATAATACACTTCTGGGTGTAATGTAGAATGTTCCTTGCCTTGTTACAGATATCAGATGCTGGGTTAAGGACCTCTCATCCTTGAGAGGTAACCCTGAGAGGTGTCTGGGCTCAGGGGAGATCAGTGTCATGCAGAAGAGCTCACTGGGCTGGGGGGCTGCAGATAGTTGCAGTGCCAACTGGTGGACCTGTGGTCAAACTCTCTGGTGTGTGTGCAGCTATAGTGGTTTTAGTTTGGTGTATCCGCAGCTCAGGCTGTGCTGTTGGCTCCTGAGAATCATAGGATCAGGGAATGGTTTGTGTTGGAGGGTTGAGTGAGTGTAGAACAGGCGTGTGGACATTGGGCACAGCAGATGTCAGGGGAGGGTTCACTAAGAAACTGCCCTGTGGGCAAGGCTAGCTGCCTGCCTGGGCACAGAGGAAGGGAGGTGGAGAGTCAGTGATACTGGTAGCACTGACTGGCTCTTGCAAGATGTTATCCTTGATCTAATAGTCTGTGCCAATTTCTTTTAATCATTTCCTCTCTTTTGCATTGTGGAGTTGCATTTTGCAGACTTAGATTATCAGCAATTTTTTCTCCAGCCAACCTCTTCCCTGTAATCTGTACTTAAACCCCCTCTGCTCTCTGAATCCTAGGAAATCCGTAATATTCATAATGATGAGCTAATGGGTATTCGAAGAGAGGAGGAAATGGAAATGTCTGACGAAGAAATAGAAGATCCATCAGAGATGAAAGAAACAGAAGAATCGGGTAAAATCACTTTTTAAAGCTCATAAACTAAGTACTTGTCTCTTCAGTGGTTTCTTTCAGGAGCCCCTTTCTGGGTGTTTTGTACCCCACAGTTGTCACAGGCAGACCAAATCAGCTGCAGTTGCCTGGAGCCATTTTCTCTCTATTACTTGCTCTGTAGCCAGCACTTGTCATTCCCCCCTGTGATGTGTCAGCTTTTCACATCCATAAAGAGCAGAAGCTCACCCTGGAAACTGCCTTCTTTTGTCCAGATCCATTTTAGGAAGTTAATTCATTTTCCCCTTGGTTTTCTGATGAGGAAAAACAGTTTTTAATCTACTGAGTTTTGCCTGCTGTCCTTTTGAGATGTGCAGCTGGGCAGATTGGTGTCCAACACACATTCCCTGCCAGGGATAATGAGTGAGAACCGTAAGATCAAACCCACCCTCTTCCCATGCAGGATCTTCCCTGTCTCCTGAGTACAGTGTGTGAGTCCCAAGCAAAGGTACCTCCATGTGCTCTGGTCCAAGTCTCAGAGGTCAGTAGCAAGGCTATGGGATGTCAGGTTTTGCCCTTCATGTCCTGGGTGTGTTTTGATACCTGCTGAAGATGTCTTTGTAGCCAGAATGTTCTATAATCCCATTCCTGAGTTTATCAAGCCCTCTGAGGACACCAGACTGATGCAGGTGTTTGATGCTGTGACTTGATGGAGACATTTTTTTAACTGAAGATGCCAGTGGAGCCTGTCCCAGTGGTTAGGAAACCCGTGTCCAGCATGGTTATTTCACCCCAATATGTTCTTTGGCTGCTGTTTTTCTTCTAACTTCAATACTGCATCAGTGCTGAGATGTACTCTTTGTCCTGAGGAGCTTCTTTTGTAAAGAGATACCACAAACAGTGGCTGGGAAAAATTCATTTTGGTTCTTGGGGCTTGTAGCTGGGTACTGGGAGCTGCAGGAGTGCTGGCAGAGCACCCAAGGACTTCCTACCCCCACTTCTTTGACCTCTGATCCCACCTGCCTGTTGTCCAGCGCTGGTGTCGCAGGTAGAAGCCCTGAAAGAAGAGAATGACAGCCTACGCTGGCAGTTGGATGCCTACCGCAACGAGGTGGAGCTGCTGAAGCAGGAGCAGGGCAAAGCCAGCAGGGACGAGGACACCACCAAGGAGCAGCAGATGAAGCTTCTCCAGCAGGCTCTGCAGGGGATGCAGAAGGTGGGCCCAGACTGTTCTGTAGCTGTGACCTTGCTCCAAAGACAGAGGGGCTGTGATGTGGACTAGAAACACAAACAAAAGGCATTTTGGTTTTCAGTGAGATCAAAACTGGCAAATGGGGAGCAGCTTTGTCATACCCAGTGTTGCTAAAAAACCCCAACAACCAAACACTGAGAACAGTGATTGTGTATGAACTCGTAAGTCACATGGAGACAATAATGGATTGTGGATTCCTTGAATTCCTCTTTGCTTGACCACCAGCTGAGTTCTGGGGTGCCAAGTCTGTGCTTACCCATTCTGTAACTGTATGAGGTCCTGGTTACCAGCATAGTAATGTGGTTCCCATCTCCTTATCTTGTAGCTGTTTTAGAGTATTTCCTTAAACTGCCAGACACCTCTGTATTCACATGGGGGCAGAGATCTAGGAAGGCTCTGAGGTGACTTTTCTGTGTCACTTGTTTCTGGGCTGCTCTTTCCCATGTGCTGCCTGTTGGCCTGGCCCTAGAATGACCCAGGCTGGGGGAGCTTTTACATGGGTCAGGGCACAGTGCAGTACACAACACATGCTGTAGTTCAGGGACAGTGAGAGTTTGATGGAATTACTGCCCCATGTTCCCAAATTGTGCTTTTTTTGGATGCTAATAAGTAAAGATGTTTCTAAAGTATGTTGTAGAAAAGGTTTCTTCTAGGTGTATACTTAACCTGTTAGTTGTTCTGAGTATGATCTGCCTGGTCTTCATGGAAAAGCCCTTATTTATTTTATATTCTTTAAATAGCAGGAGGTGAAAGGCAAGTTAAGAACTGAGTTTATCTTTTTCTTTTCCAGCACCTTTTGAAAATACAAGATGAATACAAGAAGAAAGAAGCTGAGTTAGAAAAAGTGAGAGAAGACAAACTAAAAATAGAGACATTATTGGAAAACCTGAAGGAGCAGGTAGGAGCCATCCCTGTGCTCCTTTCTCCGTAGGAAATGCAGTCTTGGGATTTCGTGGTCCATCATGAGTGCAGTGAGGGGCTTCTGTCCTTCAGCACTCTCATAGAGGATGCCTTGCCCAGGCTTAGGAGCGGAAAAAATGCCCTGACACTTTGGAGGATGTATGTCAGTAGCGTTGCTTTATATTTACACCAGTTAACATTCATGCTTTGGTGCATGAAGCTATCAGCGATCAGATGGTCTCACCAGTGAGACCATCTACATGAGCAACTGTATGAATAAAAGATCAACTTCCATTTTATAATACACAGTGATATTCAGCTGGAATGTGCTTTTCTGCAACCTGAGCTTTGAAAAATCAGAAGAAAAGGTCTCAGTTATCAAACATTGATTTTTAGGTGTGTTTCAGGGACATGATTTGATCTGAGCTCCATCAAACTCTATTGAATTAAAAGTTTGTTTTTGCGAGCTTTACAATATTCTTATGCTTGCTTATTCTTAACATAAATACACAGTTTCTTCTCAGGTACGATCCCCCCATCTTCTGGTTGTGGACCTGTACACACATCTAAACTGACCTGGTCGTCTACGACACAGGCACAATTATGTCAGATAGACAAGAAGCATTATGTAGCACTTCTCACCGAGGACCACAGAGCCAAATGCTAGGTCTTGCCTCAGGTTTTCAGACTTTAGCCCCTCCTTTTTGTGCCATGAGTTAGGCAAGGTAAATGTCTAGTAACTAAAATTGGCTTTGTATCCCAGAGATCTTTGGTGCAGGAGCTTCAGTGTCTGATACCAAAGACTATCATCAGTAATGTTTTTTCTTTACTTCTGTGTAGCAAAGCATCGCAGATGAAGAGGACAAGGAGAGAGATGCAACTGATTGTCAAGGGAATGTAAGTCTGAGAGTTTCTTTTCTGGTACTTGGGTCAGAATACCTTACTGAGGAAGTCATGACACCTCGTTGTGAAATGAGCAGTGTTCTGCAGTTTGTTGTGAAGTGTGTGTTGTGCATATGGACTGTGTTTATGTACAAGTTGAAATAGTTGAATTACTCAATGCTAACAGCTTCTGACTGAAAGCACAGCAGGTATTTGCAGCACTGTGGTGTAGAAATGGGGTTCGGTGTACAAGATAATTGCACTGTTATTTCAACTAGCCTGCAAGAACACCTTTTGGATCTCCAAGTGCGAGCAGGTATTTCCAATGTGACACTCTGAAGCCCCTGTGCCAGCCTGAAGCCAGCTCCATTTCCACATCACAGACTTTCTCTTTCTCCTGTAGAAGCAGATTACAGCCTGCTCAGGCCAGGGATGCACAGATTCTGTCCTGTGCAGTTGAGAATTGCACTGGCATAAGAAGCGAAGCAAACTCAAGGGACTGTTTAATTCTGCCTTTGTTACTGGCCCAAGCTCAGTGTTTTGCTAGTGGCTGGAGGCTGTTTCCAATTATAGCTGTCTGTAGCTCTCAGACCACTGGAATTCTTAATCAAGCTTAGGTATAAAAGGGAGTCCTGCTTCTTCCGTTAGGAAAAAAAGAGTGTTTGCGAGGGCTTTGCATTGCTGCCAGACTGTGTTTGTTGGTAGGATAATAAATGATGTGAAATTCCCTTTCAGCTCAGTACCACAAACTGGAGTCCAGGACAGTCTGATCCTGAGCCCTTGGCAGCCACTGGGCACTTGATATCAATCACATTGCTTCAGTCCAGGCATCTGAAAAATAAACATCTGCTCTGCCTTGGTCACTGCAGGGCTTGCTTTCTGGCCTGTTTTTCTTTTACTGTTTAAAATAGGGCCCTTCTGGAGGAGACACTACCAGCAAACAGGGCTGATAGTGTGTGTTGTGGCGTCTTGCTTAATTTCATGGGCTTTTACTCTTACTTAGCTTGATTCAGGCAGTTCAGGCAGAGCATGACCATAGCTGTGCTGTGCTGGAAGCATTTGGCAAAATAAGCAGTCCCTACAGCACTGTGGTGAACACAGTAACTCAAACAGGGGAACAAGAACACAGGCTCTGCTGTGGCTGACCAGGCTGCTGGTTAACGTGTAAGTGCCTGCTGAGTGTGGAACGGGGTTCCTTGCAGGAAAGCAGTGCATCCAGGGTTTGTGTGTGCAGCCAGGAAAAGGACTGTCCAGTGGAGAAGACGTTGAGCAACAGCCCTGTGAAATCGGAACGAGAAGTCCTGTTGGTTGGTGAGTTGTGTTGGTGATGATGCTGGAGATCTGAACGGGATGGGACTTACTTCAAGGTGGCCTTGCAGCTCCATCTGGCCACCCTTTGTTCCTGTGGTTATGCCAGGGGAGGTGGGAGTCCTGGAAGCAAAGAAAGCCTCGAGCTTTGGTGGGTCAGGGTTTCACCTTGTGCATTCCTCCCGTGACAATCCTGTGCTGTGCACCTTTCAGTCAAACCCACACAGGTATGAAGTATGTAGTCACTGCTTGTGTGGAGTGACAGCTCAGGTCAGCAGGGACTGGAGTGCAGGTTGCTCTTCTGGGAGGTGTCACTGAAGACAGTAACTTACAGAGGAGGGTCTGTCTCACCACCTCCACAGGGAAGAGCTTCTGCCTAAGAGCTCATCTCAGTCTCCCCTCTGGCAGGTTAAAGCCATTCTCCTTGTCCTGTCCCTACAGGCCCTTGTCCAAAGCCCTTCTCCAGGTTTCCTGTAGCCCCTTTAGGCACTGGAGCTGCTCTCAGGTCTCCCCTTCAGGAGCCTTCTCTTCTCCAGGCTGAACCAGCCCAGCTCTCTCAGCCTGGCTCCAGAGCAGAGCTGCTCCAGCCCTCAGCATCTCCATGGCCTCCTCTGGACTCGCTTCAACAGCTCCACATCCCTGTGGTGGTATTGCCCCAGCCCTGGGTCAGGACTGCAGGAGGGGTCTCCCTAGAGCAGGCAGAGGGGGAGGATGCCATGAGAATGACATTTGTGGTGTTCCTTTCCCCAGGAATAATTTCAACGTTTCTTCATGTGCACCCGTTTGGAGCAAGCATTGAGTACATCTGCTCCTACCTGCAGCGCCTGGACAGCAAGGTGGGTGTGCTGACACTTCCAGCTCCCCAGCCAGCCTGGGCAGTGTGTCCAGTCCCTGTGGCTGGGAAAGAGTTTCACTCCCTGGGAACGCTGCAGGGTCAGTGAGAACTGGTGTCTGCTAATGGCAGTGACTTGTTACCAGAGGACAGGGGAGGGGGTGAACTTAGAACCCCAGAAGGGTTTGGGTTGGGAAGGACTTCTGAAGATCTAGCCCACCCTTTGCTGTGGCAGGGACACCTTCCACTGGAGCAGGTTGCTCGAAGCACCCCAGCTTCTGGTTTAGCCCTCACGCAGCTTAGTGTTAACCTCAGTGCGGAGCTGAAGATGGTGTTCTCACTGCAGATGTCCCTGCTCAGAGGAAAGCCCGTTGATGGTAGCTGCATTTTGCAGCAGTGAATTCCATCTTTAAAATCTCTGTCCAAAATGTCTGTTTATTCTGTGTAAGTTTGCTGCCTTTGTTCCCTTAGCTTTATGACCTCTAAGGAAAAGAGCAAATAACCCGGCTTTGCATAATGTTTATAACATCTACCATGCCACTGTTTATGTATATCCTGTGTAAACTGAGCAGTCATATTGGTTTTATGTCTCTGAGCAATGTTTTTCCCTATTTCTGCTCCTGTAGCCTTTCACTGGGCCTTGGCTGACTGTTCTGATGCTGTCAGTGCAGTTATTTTTAGGAGGGTGCTGTGCAAGGGCCTTACACTACAGAAGTGGAAGCACTGAACTGAGTCCCTGCTCACGGGGCTCTGTACTAAGTGGAGAGATCAGCTCCTGGGTGCAGGAGTTGAGAAGGGCTATAACAAGCTCATGGATTTTGCCTAGCACAACACAAAGCTGCTGTTCCCTGCAGTATTTCTGTGCATCACTGGCTTCAGGCTCCTTTTCAAAGGAAACAGGGAGGGACTGGGCAAAGGCTTTTGAATGCTTGAGGAAATTGCACCTTGTTCTTCTAAAATACTGTTCTTCAGTTGTCTTCCTTAAAGTTCCCAGCATGGGAATCACCTCTTGTGCTTGGAATGTCTTCAGCTGCTTTGTTTCTAGCTTGCTGTCTCATTTCCCTGTCCTGGGGAAGCTGGCCTGTGCTTCCTGGCTCCCTCCAGCCCTTCAGAGACATAGTTCATAATTCATCTCTTTCTACTTCAGAAGTTGTGTGAGGCAAAGAGCTGCTCTTGGTTTAATTTGGGGCTGCTGAAATGCGCTCAAACCCTTCATCTGACTTGTAGCACTTCCTCTTGGGAACCTACCGCTTAGAAAAAGCCCACAGAGAGTTTCTACAATGAGCTTAGCAGAAGGAGCCCTGTGAAAGGCACATCCTTGACCCTCTGCAGTGGCCTTGGCCTGGTTCACTGCTGACCCTTGGCCACACACACTGGTCTGCTGCCTGCTCAGGTCTCTTTGTTCAGAAAGTGCAAATCCCATATCCCTGATTTCTGTACCCAGTCACTGAGAGCTCTGTTCTCGAAGCAGTGATAAAAGTGCTCACTCTTCAGTTACTTAAATACTTGGGAATTTTTAGTCCTTTACCTTGCATTTCACAGTGGAAAGAATTAGGATAGTCCTCTTATAGAACCATAGAATAGTTAGGGTTGGAAAGGACCTTAAGATCATTCAGTTCCAACCCCCTGCCATGGGCAGGGACACCTCCCACTAAACCATGCCACTTAAGGCTTTGTCCAACCTGGCCTTGAACACTGCCAGGGATGGAGCATATTTACCCTTATTTCTAGTGTGTGTTACATCTGCAGCCATCTCACCCTGAAGTGTGGCCGTAGCACAGCTGTCACGCTTATCCCCATTTGATTATCCGCATGAGGATTTGGACAGGATGTCTAGGAAAAGCCTGTAGCAATGTTTGAGCTCGAGTGTCACCACCAGTCATTGCAGGGCTTCCAAAACCAAAAGCATCTTCATTCTTAGTGCCATTTTCCTTCTGATTTCACAGATCTGCACTGCAGAAGTGGAAGTTCTCATGACTCGCCTCCAGAACACGTTCAGGCAGGAGCTGAGTGGTGTTGGAGCCAGCCTGGAGAAAAGGTGGAAGTTTTGTGGCTTTGATGGCTTGAAAATGACTTGAGCTTTGACTTAGTGATGCAACCAACAGTGGGAGACATGTGCCAAGGGATGTCTCTGATCTCTGTTCATGCTGACTCCTGCACATCCGTGGGCTCAGGTGCTGGGAAGTGGAAGTGAAGCTCTAAGTCCAGAGCAGCACTGGAAGAACCTTCAAGTTCTGTAGCCTCTTTGATCAGTTATTTGTTCACAGGCAAGTGCTGTTCAATATATTTGGTGAAAGAAGCTCATGTCTGATGTTCCAAAGCACAATGTGGTGACTGTTCTGTTTTGCCAATGTTGTATGTGTTCTGTGTACCCAAATTTCTCACCCTGTACCTTCTTTTTACTGGGAGGAACAGCCATAGACTGTCCTGAAGAGCAAAGAGGCATTTTCTGGTTTCTAGAACCACCAAAGGAGACAAAAAAAAAGGCATTTTTTTAGACATTTCTAAGATTAAAACCTGAGGTATGTTTAAACAGATTTAGGTGGCTCCAAGTTCTCTAAGCCAAACAACTGCTTCTTTTTCACACCATTTTCCCTGCTGATGGTTTAATGGGTATGCAGAGGTGGAGGCCATGTCTGCAAGAGCCGGGTGTGATTCTGGCTGTGCCACTGGTGGTCTGTGCATTGCAGAGCCAGTCTGTAAATATGGACCCTGCTGGCACCCATCCCTCAAACACTGGCATGCTGCCCCAGGGTCACCTCCAGCCAGCCTGGATTTATCCCTTTCCCCCTTCAGATCTCTGAGCCCTGCTAACTCCTGCATGAAGAGCCTTTTCCCCCTTAGAGACAGCAGGTCTGATGCTGGTTTGACTGACCCATAACCAAAAGACCCCACATTCTGCTGGTGACACCAGGCTTGGAGCTAGGTATTGATACACTGGCCCTTCCCATTTCTCCCCTCATCGTTCCCTGACAGAGAATATTGCTTGTGTTCCTGATGCCTTTAACCTCTTGTCCCAAGGCCCTGAAGTCTCGGTTGCCCTTGGACTTCTTGCTGAACTTCATCCCTGCCTACCTGACAAGTCAATAGTGGATAAGTGAGGGCTGTGCCAGGGTGGGAGGCTGCCTCTTCACATCTTTAGCCCAGACCCCAGGGAGGCAGCAGAGCTCCCTGAGAAGTGGGTCAGCTGTGCATGGTGGGCCTTTCTGCTCCCCTCAGAAGAGTTCTGTGACCGTGACCTGTCTTTTCTCCTTATGGAAGTAGTTTTGACAGGACATAGGCTGACTTAACCTCGGTGACTCCTCCAACCATGTCCTCATTATTGTTGGTTCCACATGCAGAGCCTTGTGCCTGTTGTAGGTGGGACCTGGTGGGGTCATCATGGAGGAGACATGCCTGCTGTGCTGTGCTGGAACCTGTCACCACTGCCCCCATCCCTTCAGGTGTCAGAGGACAGGGCAGTCTGTGTTCAGCACGGACCTTCCCTGAGGAAAATCAGGGAAGGAACTTGAGAAAATAGGACTGTTAGAGGCAGTGGGCAGAGCGCCCAGGACCTGGGGCTTGTTCTTGATGCTGCAGCCAGAAGGCATCAGCTGGATGAGCCAGGCACAGTGGCTGGATTTACCCTGCAGTGTGGAAGCAATGCAGCAGAAGGGCTCGTTGGGTTTCAGTCCTCCAGCATGTTGGATGCAGGGAGGACATGGGATTTGGACAGGCCACCTTGGCCAGCAAGAGCTGTCCTGGGGGCTGGTTCTGCCATTTCATGTGGACCAGGCAGTTGTTCAGTGGGGAAGCAGGAGCTGGGACCTGTGGAGTGATGGCTCCATGCTGTAAGAGCGAGGCTGAATGGGGCTGGGGACCTGCTGCTTCCTGTCTCCAGGCTCTCTCCACCCAGGTCCATGGGAGGGACTGGGGTTTCCTTGACATCTCATGTGCTCTTGGCCACCAGGAGAAGTCTGTGCTGCAGATGGGCGCCCTGGATGGTGAGGAGGCAAATGGGATGCTGTTGCAGGTACCAAACCTCCTCTGTCTCCAGAGAGAGCTCTGGGATAGCAGCAGACACCTCCTGGAGCTGGAGCTGCAGGTGAGGGCCCCAAGCAGTGCTCCATGTGCAGGCAGCAGGAATGGGTGAAGGGAACCCATCCCGTTGTCCCTGCTCTGGCACCCAAGGCTTGCTCTATGAGAAGCAGGTGAAAGCCCATCTAAAGCAACATGCTCAATGGTTGTGTGACTGCGGGGAACTTGTATTTTTGAGAAATAAATGTTTTTATAGGCAAATCTTGGTCCTGTTTCTTTCTTTTTTCTCACCCAGCTTGCATTGCTGGCCATGGGGAGGGCGGTGCTCCATCCTTATTTCTGTCAGCATGGAGCTCCACCGTCCTTGTAGTAAATTCCAAAAGGATTCATAAATGTCAGGCCAGCAAACAGCTGCACAACACTCCTGCTTCCTCTCCAGTCTCTGACTCAACAGGCAGCGAACTGGAGGTCCATGATCCCCCCCTCCACTTCCTTCCGAGCAGATGGAGTTTGCTGCTGGTGGCAGTATTTGGGGTTGACACCTTGTGCAGCACAGCTGCACCAGCTCATACTTTGTGACAAGGATGGGTACGCAGGGAAAATGCGAGCTCTGGAGCAGCCTGTGAAGGGTTTCCTGTGCTTGTATTGAGGGAAGCAGGTTGCTGTACATGCAAGGCTCTCTGGGGTCTGTAGCCCACATGTGCAGCACATCTATCTGTGAGCTTGTCAGTGCTGGAGCTTTGCAGGGCTGCGGTGGATGTGGAGGGTGGTGTCTGGAGGCCCTGCCTGCCTGCAGCAGGGGTTTGGTCACTGTGACAGCTGTGAAGGAGCAGCCAAGGTGGAAACCATCCATTGGCCCTCTTTGGCTGATTTCCCTTTCAGGTCTCATCTGCCAGAGCAGCAGATGCTTCCTGGGTGCCCTGGTCTGACAGGGAAGAGAGGGGAAGACATGGGATGGAGATGGATTGAGCAATCATGGATCCTTGCCAAGGCGCAGACACCGTCAGGCGTGGGAAGTGCTGAACCTTCCCTCTGCCCCCGCCCTCCCTCTCTCCACACTGCTTCGGGCTTGCTCTGTTTTGGCAGGAACCCACATTCTCATCACCCCTCTCCTCCCCTTGGCTCAGCTGCAGCGGCTCCTCCCGGCTCCTCTTCTCCTGGCGGCACCAGGAACATTCCCCTGCAGGCTGTGGGACCGCTGCTTGGAAACCCATCGCTGGAAGCAGAGAAGGAGCCCAGGGTGCTGCTGCACCTGCATGGAAGGTAAACCTCATCCCTCTGCTCCATCCTACTGCTGCTGAAAATGGGGAGCAACTGCAGCTCCTTGGGAATGGAAGGGGCCGCAGAGCTGAGCTTTTCCCATGAGATTCCCTTAAATAAGCCCTAGTCCTAAAAATAAGCAGGGGAAGTCATTGCAGAGAGGAAGTGCCATGTTAGCACTGCCAATGCCATGTTAGCACTGCTAATGCCGTGTTAACACTCACCGTGAGAGGCAGTTCATTCCTGTTCTCGAGTTAGTGAGACTCCTCCGGCAGCCCCCACTGAAGGGGATTTGCCGTACTCTGGTTCTGCTCCTTGCTGGAGCCCCAGTGCCTGCCCAGGCTGGAGCGAATTCTGCCCACCCGGGCTCCGTGGGGCATCACCCACCTCGGGGCAGGGGCAGCCAAGGAGCTGCCAGCCAGGCTGGTGGTTGTCACACTTGTGTCAAGCAGTAAGGGCAGGGTTTTGGGGTAAACAGTTGAAGTGTGAGTTCATCAGACAGCAGGAGATAGTGGCCCAGGGCTATTCTCAGAGTGTTTTATGCTTGCATAGTGGCAGATAAGCAGCAGCTTATCTGCCCTGTCTTCTCCTTCCTGCTTTCTCTCTGTTCTGCTCCCTCTCCTAATAGGGGTTTCTCCTCCTTGCCCCACGGCAGCTGCATCCTCCCTGACCCCACTCTGACCATCCCATCTCAGGCTGGGCTGTGCCTGTGGGTCTGCCCAAGCTGTGATGGTCACTTGCAGCAAGGTAATTCCCTTCCGTGTATCTGTCCTGGGGTTTGTCTGTCCAACTGCATCATCTGCTGGTGGCCGAGCTGCTCCCTCCCTGCCTTGAGGCTGCTGCTCGGTGCTGCTGCTGCTCTCCCTCATTCCTGGTGTGGCAGGAACAGGAGCTATTGCAGGCTAGTGGAGACGTTTTTCTGTCACAACCAATGTTTTACCTGTGCCCCCAGCTCTCCCAGGGCAGCTCATGTTCCAGGATCTTTGCTTGCAAAGCTTGGCTAGACCAGTTAGTTAAAGACTGACCTCTTCCATGTAGCCCTGTTGAGACAATAAAATCCATTCCTAAAGGGCTGCTTCTTCCACAGATTTCTGTCCAGGGGGTTAAAATTAGGGAAGGCTGTGCCTGGCACCCACAGCTGCTGGCTGAGCTTGCCCTGGGAGGGAGAAGGCTGAGGGATGGCCAAAGCAACCTGGGGAGCCTAAAGGACAGCCCCTGGTGCTGTTTAATGATGAAAACGCCCCTTTTTAAGCCAACACAAATACCTGCATGGGCTGTGCCCCACCTGAAATGTAACTGGGTATCATGACTCCCAGCCCTTTGGTAACGTAGCCCCTGAGCTTCAGACTCGGTCAAGTCTGGTGCTTCGTCTGCTGCCTATCGTAGCTGCCGTGAAAGCAGGATCACAGCAGTTCTAACGGGGTGAGTTACCCCAAGTCCAGTGTGTGAGGCAGTCGTGGGCACCAACAGACCCAGTTTTAATCGTGTCGTGGTGATGGGCTCCCGGTTGGTGATTTCCAGGTTATTTTTGCCTTGAAGCCGTCTGTGGGAAGGCTTCTTCGGAAGCCTCTGCTCTGACCGCATCTTCTGTGCCCGCGCTGTAACCGCAGCCCCTGCTCCTCTTCACTGCTGCTCTTTGCCCTTTGGGCAGTGGTGGGTTCGTGGGTGCCCAGGCCGGTGCAGGGCTGGGGCAGCACCCAGCTCTGTGCTGGGGGTGCAGGTGCTGGGGCGGCGCTGCTCTAAGGGTCTCGTTTACAGGACATGAGGCTCAGTGCCAAGTGTTAAGCTAAGAAACAAACCGATGTAAAGTGAGGGGAAAGGCAGAGAGGAGCTTGTGGGGAAAGGGGAATGAGTGTGGCTTGGGGGGATGTGAGCTGCTTTGTAGGCTTTAGTAGTGTTTTATGACTTAAATCCCGAAGCTCCCTTCAGAGGAAACCCCTACACCCACCTCAGCAGAGTGGGAGCTCTGGGTATAGCATCCACACACCCAAAAGCCATCAGCAGCTGAGGGCTGTCTCCACGTCCCCTTCATGTGCAGACACCTTGCAGCGCTCCCAGCAGCTCCTCCTGTCCTGCTCCAGCTCCTCCAGTTTCTGCCCTGTGCTCCTCACTCTCCTGTCTTTATCTATGCCTTTCAGAGACCTTCATCCCTGCTCTGCTACCAGGGCAAAGCACGGACATGCAGCCTGTGCCCCTGCACAGCCTTTCGGAGCTGGAGAGAGCCAGTCTGCAAGAGATTGCCCTGTACCAGCTGCAGGAGAAGCTGCTCCTGGGAGATCTGAGCCTGGCTAAAGGTAGGGAGTGGGTGAGGACGGCTGCTGCTGAAGGAGGGGAACTCTGAGCCATTCGTGCTGCTCATCCCCATTCCCGCTCTTCCTAACAAGAAATGTTTATGGAAAGGCTTTTGCGTCACATTTTGGTCCATTTTATATTTTTTCCCCTGCTTTGGTTTGAGCGTTAAAGACCTCATCAGCCTCTTGAGGAGGGTTTGTGTGTCCATAGGAGTGTGAGAATGTGACCTTGCCTGTTGTCTGCCTCTGATCCCCTAATCCAAACCAGATGCAGAATGCCTTGGCAAGGTCTTCCACTGGGACTGTCTTAATGCCACTGAGATGGGATAAGCTTTGCTTCTTGGATTGATGTTCAGCACAAAGTCCTGATGCTGGAATGGGGTTTATGCAAGGCTAAAGACGTGATACTGAAATTAATGGACAGATAAATATAGAAGCTCCAGAGGGACTGAGCTCCTCTGAACTGGCCTACATAGACAGAGGCACGGTCTGGGTTCCTGTAGCTGCCATCTACACATTAACCAGGCAAGGACAGTGAGTGGGGGAATAGCTGACTCCTTGCCAGGTTCACTCCTTATTCAAGTGGACAGAACACCTTGAAACGCCTCCTCTGCCCCAGGCTGTGTTTTGCCAACCCAGTAGGGCAGGAGATGCTCCCCTCTCATTCCCAGAGCTCTCAGTTGCTCCAGGGCTGCAGCACCAGTGACCACTCTGCCTTCGAGTCCCTGGGGACTCAGACCACAAACATCCTGCTCATTTTGAGCTGTGAGATCCCATTCTCAGCAATAGCCTGCAACAGCAGCTTCTCCAGTGCAAAACCTCCAGCATTCCCTTTTAAGTGTGCTGCATTTTGTCCAATGAGCTCCTCTTCCTGTGGGATAAGTGCAGGGATTGCAGAGTCCTCACCTCATCCTTGTGTGTGTTTTGCACATTGCTCTTTGTGCTCACCCGGTTCCTGAAGGAAGCGGTTGCTCTCGGGGAATCCCTCCTTTCCTTTCTCCATCTTCACAGCCTTTAGGTTTCTACCTGCTCATTGTTCTCCTTGGCTGCGAGGCAGCGTGAGAGGCTGAGGATTAGGTGTGGAACTATTGCACCTGCAGCATCAGTTTCCTATCCCAGCATTGTAAAGGGAAATTCATGATGTTTGGAATCACCTGAATTAGGGCTGCATGGTCTCCATTTGGCTCCATTCATCTGTGTGCTTGCCCCCAGCATCTGCCCACACAAAATTCCTGCTGCCTTTCACAAACAGCCATTGCACAGTTGATATTTTCCTTAACAAAAAGGCGTTAAGCACCTCTTGTAATGCTTGTGTCTCCAGGCAGCTTGAGGCTGAGCGTTTACAGTGTGTGCCCCCTCACTGTGAACCAGACTTTGGGCGACCTTCACTTAGCTCTGGGTTGTTCTTTGTCTTCCTGCTGTGTCTGGTCATTTGAATGAAACAACGCAAATGGTGCTGCAGAATGACTGATGTAGTGACATGCACGTGCTGCTCATACCGACTGCTATAACTTGCCTCTAAATCTTACACCATAACCCAAACAACTACACAGGCTGTTTCTAGAAGAGAATTCCACAGGAATAAGGAGCACAAGCCAGAATAGGGCAATGTGCCCTGGAAGGATTTAAGGGAGGCTGTGAATGAGTTTTCAGTTCACTGCTGCTGGCTGCTGCCCCTGGATGTGCAACATGGGAATGCTGAGGAGCAGCACTTGCCTCCCCAGGGCCAGATGGGTTTCCGGTGGGATGTTTTGTCTAACTGTCCTTGTGCTCTGTCAGACATTCCCAAAAGCTTTTCCAGGGCTGGATTCCTTTTTCCAGTGTGGAGACCAGGCCTCGGAGGATGAATTAGGGCATCCTCTAGGGTCATTAGGCAGTTGCTAGAACATCATCATCGATACCGAGTCATGTACAAGGTGCATACAGAATTGAAAGGTGGCCAGAACAGGATTAAGCTGCAGCCTTTGGGCAGCTGAAGTTTTCCTGCTGCTCTTCCACATGTGAGAACCCATCTGGGCCCCTTGCCGTAGCACTTCCTTTCACTCAGGAAGGATGGTGCCAATCTCTGGGGCTGTTTCCTGCAGGCGGCTGAAACAGCATCCTCTGGGCCATGGCAACAGGGTGCTTCAGGCATCCTCTGAGCCACGGCCACAGCAGCCCCACACCATCCGTCCACCATGGGAGGTGCCTGTGGCCATGCTCTGGGGCGAGGGGGTGGAAGGCAAATGGCTGTAAGGGGAGATGGTACTAAACGAGCCTAATGATGCAGAACCTTTGCTTTCTTTTCTCCTCATAGCCAGACCTAAAGGCAGCAAATCCATCCGCCAGAAGCTGGAGAGCTTCTCGAAGGAGAAGAAGGGTGAGCAGCCCCCCTGTGCCCATGCCTGGTCCCTGCTCGCAAGTGGAATTGGTGGTTTTTGATGGGAGATGCCCACATTCAGCAAGAGCTATGTCCCGTGTTGGCTGTTCTCCAGAAGGGGTGTAATGATACATGTAGAAGCATGAGAGCATCTGAAAGGGATGTGTGTGCATGAGCTGTAAAGCTGTACACACATCACTGTTTCTATCTGCTCATTTTACCCCTGGTCTCGCTGCTTCAGGGTCTGTTTTACTGTGGATGTTAGCCACGAACCTGGGGAGAACTGAAGTGCACAGCCAGTTGGGAATCATGAACGGGGTTGGGTTGAAGGGGCCTTAAAGCTCCTCCAGTTCCACCCCTGCCATGGGCAGGGGCACCTTCCACTAGAGCAGGTTGCTTCTGAGGAATTCACTGATTTTCCTCACACCAGCACAAAGTCCTCTGGAAAAGTCATTTGGGGACAATGCTATCAACAGTGACAGTTCTGGGGCAGATGTAGCCGAGGTTCTTACACTGGAACTGGAGGTTAGAACTTGTTGAGAATCTTTTGCATCAAATACTTCTGGTGATTTATAAAGCTTCCACCTCACAGACACTATGAGGCTGTAACCAGTTGAAAGAAGGAAAGCTCAGGAAAACTGGGCACAGGTTGCAGCAAGCCCGTGGATGGAGGCCAGTTTTCCTGGGTCACCTTCCTCTTCTTCCCTGTCTCCCTCTCTGTGCCCTCCTGCTCAGCTCCTGCCTGCCCTGCACCCTGAGTCCCACCACATCGTGCCCTGGGGATATTCTTCCTGGGTGCTCCTGGGGAGCTTGAGGAGGAGCAGGGAGCAGGAGGGGACAAGGGCACTGATTCAGGGCTCTCGTCCTGGATTCATGCTACAGATCTCCTTGTCGTGTATGGAACTGGTTTTATTTGCTGTCCTCTCCACTCTCCCTTCACAGTATCCTGGTATTTGCTCTGTCAGTCCATTCTTCTACCCAGGCACACACAGCCCTGGCACTGGACTCCCCCTCTTCTTTCCTGCTGGTGACACTGCTCTGTTGCTCCCACGTTCTGCCCTAGACTGCTCCCCTCAGACCTTCGGGATCCCGCTCTCCCAGGTCATCGCCAATGACCGAGTGCACCGGCAGCTGCAGGAGGCGGTGAGGAGCAGCCGCCGGCTCTGCCTGGAGGTGGAGGCGACCGTGAGGACATTCCAGGCCCAGAGGCACCAGAGGATGGGCAGGAGCCTGGTGCCCTGTGGGGCCCTCCCTAAGGAGCCGCTTCCCCCTGCTCTGCCCAGCAGCGAGTCCTGGCGCCAGCGGAGGGTATGCTGTGAACTGGGCGGTGATGGTGCTGGGCTGGGGGTGCTGAGCTCCACAGCCAGTGTGGCTTAGGGTCTGGTCTTAATGGATGTGGTGCTGCATGCTGGTCTTGTCTGCCCTCAGGGACATGGGGTGCCCCAGCTCCCCCCAGAGGTGGGCTGTGAGGGGTGGGACACTTCACTGCCCCTTATGGAGCCAATGTCACCAGAAGGACATGGCCAGCCAGCCAAAACCTTCTCCAGAGGGAGACAGGGATAGGAGGAGATCCAAAGCCCCTCTCCAGGTTTCCTGCAGCCCCTTTAGCACTGGAGCTGCTCTAAGGTCTCCCCTTAAAGAGCCTTCTCGTCTTCAGGCTGAACCAGCCCAGCTCTCTCAGCCTGTCCCCATACAGTTTTCCTCTCTCCTCATGTCTGCCTGTGGCATAGGGTCTGCTGCAGTAGCAAGGCTTTCAGAACCACCTTGCACTAGGAGCAGTGCACATGAAGCAATATTCTCTTGACACCCCGGAGAGGCTCTGCAGACCCCTGTGTCCGTTTGGAGGTGATGCCTCCCTTTCCTGCAAACTTCCCAGGCTGCAGAGTGATGGAACCACCTCTGCTCCATCACAGGGCGCGATGTCCGTGGACTCCATCACTGACCTGAGTGACAACACCTCCAAGCTGCTGGAGGCTCTGCAGTTGTCACACCCACATGAGCTGGGTCCAGGGAGGAGCCTGGGCAAGAAGAAAGTGTTGAGCCTCAACCCCATCACCTGGCAGGTCCCACGGATCGTGGACAGATGCTGCAAACACATTGAGATGCACGGTAAGTACTTGGGTCCCACAGTGGGTTCGTAAAACCCATCCTGCATGGTGGGCTGGGGATTCCTGCCCTGGCCGTTCCCCAGGATGGGAGGAGGGAGTTGATTCCTGGGGCAGGGAATGCTACCAAAACCTGGGAAGAGTCCTTTGGACTAGGTGTAGCATCTGGGCTGAGAAGGTGTATCAGTGACACATCTCCTGGTGTTAAGATCTGGTGTACTCTGGCCTTAACTCCCCCTGCAAATTCAGTAGCTCACAGTGAATAGAGATGAGGCTTCCTCCCTGACCCACAGGCAACCCCAGAAAATCTTATGGCTCCAAACCCCTTCTTCTTACTCCCTCTGCTGGGAGTGGGACGGATGCAACCCCTCATGGACAGTGCAGGAGAACCACATCATGATGCTGAGGTGCTCCCAGGACTGCTCAGGGTAGTGGACAGCAGTGGGGATGCAGAGCACTCACTTCTCTGTCTCCCAGGTCTCCACACTGTGGGCATCTTCCGAGTCGGAAGCTCCAAGAAAAGAGTTCAGCAGGTAAAGAGACATTTACTGCATCTTCCATGGCGGTGCAGCATCCAAGGGATGGATGCTTGTGTGGGTGGGGAATGAATCCCAGAATCCCAGAATGAGAGAGGTAGCTTAAAGCTCCTCCATTTCCAACCCCTGCCACAGGCAGGGACCCCTTCCACTGGAGCAGCTTGCTCCAAGCCCCTGTGTCCAACCTGGCCTTGAGCACTGCCAGGGATGGGGCAGCCACAGCTTCTCTGGGCACCCTGTGCCAGCGCCTCAGCACCCTCACAGGGAAGAGCTTCTGCCTAAGAGCTCAGCTCAGTCTCCCCTCTGGCAGGTTAAAGCCATTCCCCTTGGCCTGTCCCTGCAGGCCCTTGTCACTGTGGTAGCTCTGAACGGGAACAGATCCTGACAGCATGGCTCATATAAAGAGGAAGACCTGACTTTGCTTTATTCTCATTTCTCCCATCTTTAAGCTGAGGGAGGAGTTTGACCGAGGACTGGACGTGTTCCTGGATGAGCATCAAAGTGTTCACGATGTGGCTGCTCTGCTCAAAGAGTTTCTTCGAGACATGCCGGATCCCCTGATTCCCAGAGAGCTCTACTCAGCCTTCCTCAGCACAGCCTGTGAGTACTCGCAGTGCAGAGCCTCTGCCCAGCCCATCCTCCACTGCTGCTTTTGTAAGGGGGCAAAAAGGGAATTCCTGAGTAATTCCCTGGTGCACTACCAGCTCCCAGCACAACTCTGTATTGCTGAAAGGTGCCTTGACAAATCCTTGCCCTCCACATTCTGGGTGACTGGGTTTCTGGGCAGTCTCCACAGTTTCCAGAATTGCTCTTCCTTCGTCTCCTTCACCGCCTCTTTGTTCTCCTTTTGCCATCCTTCTCTGCTCAGGTTTGATTCTCCAGATCCTTGAATCCCTGCTTCCACATCAGAAATGAGCAGCTTGTCACCAGGCTGTGCCATGTCAGGGGGGCAACAGGGCACATGATGGTGGGAACAAGGGTGTGCAGGGATGTAGTGGAAGGTACAAAGCAATCTTCTGTCCTCAAGCTCAGTTTTCTGAGCACAGAGCACACGTGCACTGTGAAGCAGGAGTGTCAACTGACCTTATTCTTGCTGAAATCACCCCTGAGCAAAGGCATGGGACTGCACACGTGTCTGCTGGTTGTGGGCACACAGCATGGAGCTTCTTCGGGATAAGTATGACATGAGACTGGGCATATCTCAGCATGGGGTATCCTTAGGGAGGTCAGGAAAATGGGGATGAAAAGCAGGGCAGTACTGCATCCTGGCTGGAAGT